>NW_027327716.1:0-252073 GCF_047675955.1 Chlorocebus sabaeus
GGCTGTTCTTGTGGAATTGGCAAAGGGATATTTGGAAGCCCATAGAGGGCTATGGTGAATAAGGAAATATCCTCCGTTCAAAACTGGAAAGAAGCTTTCTGAGAAACTGCTCTGTGTTCTGTTAATTCATCTCACAGAGTTACATCTTTCCCTTCAAGAAGCCTTTCGCTAAGGCTGTTCTTGTGGAATTGGCAAAGGGATATTTGGAAGCCCATAGAGGGCTATGGTGAAAAAGGAAATATCTTCCGTTCAAAACTGGAAAGAAGCTTTCTGAGAAACTGCTCTGTGTTCTGTTCATTCATCTCACAGAGTTACATCTTTCCCTTCAAGAAGCCTTTCGCTAAGGCTGTTCTTGTGGAATTGGCAAAGGGATATTTGGAAGCCCATAGAGGGCTATGGTGAAAAAGGAAATATCTTCCGTTCAAAACTGGAAAGAAGCTTTCTGAGAAACTGCTCTGTGTTCTGTTCATTCATCTCACAGAGTTACATCTTTCCCTTCAAGAAGCCTTTCGCTAAGGCTGTTCTTGTGGAATTGGCAAAGGGATATTTGGAAGCCCATAGAGGGCTATGGTGAAAAAGGAAATACCTTCCGTTCAAAACTGGAAAGAATCTTTCTGAGAAACTGCTCTGTGTTCTGTTAATTCATCTCACAGAGTTACATCTTTCCCTTCAAGAAGCCTTTCGCTAAGGCTGTTCTTGTGGAATTGGCAAAGGGATATTTGGAAGCCCATAGAGGGCTATGGTGAAAAAGAAAATATCTTCCGTTCAAAACTGGAAAGAAGCTTTCTGAGAAACTGCTCTGTGATCTGTTAATTCATCTCACAGAGTTACATCTTTCCCTTCAAGAAGCCTTTCGCTAAGGCTGTTCTTGTGGAATTGGCAAAGGGATATTTGGAAGCCCATAGAGGGCTATGGTGAAAAAGGAAATATCTTCCGTTCAAAACTGGAAAGAAGCTTTCTGAGAAACTGCTCTGTGTTCTGTTAATTCATCTCACAGAGTTACATCTTTCCCTTCAAGAAGCCTTTCGCTAATGCAGTTCTTGTATAATTGGCAAAGGGATATTTGGAAGCCCATAGAGGGCTATGGTGAAAAAGGAAATATCTTCCGTTCAAAACTGGAAAGAATCTTTCTGAGAAACTGCTCTGTGTTCTGTTAATTCATCTCATAGAGTTACATCTTTCCCTTCAAGAAGCCTTTCGCTAAGGCTGTTCTTGTGGAATTGGCAAAGGGATATTTGGAAGCCCATAGAGGGCTATGGTGAAAAAGGAAATATCTTCCGTTCAAAACAGGATAGAAGCTTTCTGAGAAACTGCTCTGTGTTCTGTTAATTCATCTCACAGAGTTACATCTTTCCCTTCAAGAAGCCTTTCGCTAAGGCTGTTCTTGTGGAATTGGCAAAGGGATATTAGGAAGCCCATAGAGGGCTATGGTGAAAAAGGAAATATCTTCCGTTCAAAACTCGAAAGAAGCTTTCTGAGAAACTGCTCTGTGTTCTGTTAATTCATCTCACAGATTTACATCTTTCCCTTCAAGAAGCCTTTCGCTAAGACTGTTCTTGTGGAATTGGCAAAGGGATATTTGGAAGCCCATAGAGGGCTATGGTGAAAAAGGAAATATCTTCCGTTCAAAACTCGAAAGAAGCTTTCTGAGAAACTGCTCTGTGTTCTGTTAATTCATCTCACAGAGTTACATCTTTCCCTTCAAGAAGCCTTTCGCTAAGGCTGTTCTTGTGGAATTGGCAAAGGGATATTTGGAAGCCCATAGAGGGCTATGGTGAAAAAGAAAATATCTTCCGTTCAAAACTGGAAAGAAGCTTTCTGAGAAACTGCTCTGTGTTCTGTTAATTCATCTCACAGAGTTACATCTTTCCCTTCAAGAAGCCTTTCGCTAAGGCTGTTCTTGTGGAATTGGCAAAGGGATATTTGGAAGCCCATAGAGGGCTATGGTGAAAAAGGAAATATCTTCCGTTCAAAACTGGAAAGAAGCTTTCTGAGAAACTGCTCTGTGTTCTGTTAATTCATCTCACAGAGTTACATCTTTCCCTTCAAGAAGCCTTTCGCTAAGGCTGTTCTTGTGGAATTGGCAAAGGGATATTTGGAAGCCCATAGAGGGCTATGGTGAAAAAGGAAATATCTTCCGTTCAAAACTGGAAAGAAGCTTTCTGAGAAACTGCTCTGTGTTCTGTTAATTCATCTCACAGAGTTACATCTTTCCCTTCAAGAAGCCTTTCGCTAAGGCTGTTCTTGTGGAATTGGCAAAGGGATATTTGGAAGCCCATAGAGGGCTATGGTGAAAAAGGAAATATCTTCCGTTCAAAACTGGGAAGAATCTTTCTGAGAAACTGCTCTGTGTTCTGTTAATTCATCTCACAGTGTTACATCTTTCCCTTCAAGAAGCCTTTCGCTAAGGCTGTTCTTGTGGAATTGGCAAAGGGATATTTGGAAGCCCATAGAGGGCTATGGTGAAAAAGGAAATATCTTCCGTTCAAAACTGGAAAGAAGCTTTCTGAGAAACTGCTCTGTGTTCTGTTAATTCATCTCACAGAGTTACATCTTTCCCTTCAAGAAGCCTTTCGCTAAGGCTGTTCTTGTGGAATTGGCAAAGGGATATTTGGAAGCCCATAGAGGGCTATGGTGAAAAAGGAAATATCTTCCGTTCAAAACTGGAAAGAAGCTTTCTGAGAATCTGCTCTGTGTTCTGTTAATTCATCTCACAGAGTTACATCTTTCCCTTCAAGAAGCCTTTCGCTAAGGCTGTTCTTGTGGAATTGGCAAAGGGATATTTGGAAGCCCATAGAGGGCTATGGTGAAAAAGGAAATATCTTCCGTTCAAAACTGGAAAGAAGCTTTCTGAGAAACTGCTCTGTGTTCTGTTAATTCATCTCACAGAGTTACATCTTTCCCTTCAAGAAGCCTTTCGCTAAGGCTGTTCTTGTGGAATTGGCAAAGGGATATTTGGAAGGCCATAGAGGGCTATGGTGAAAAAGGAAATATCTTCCGTTCAAAACTGGAAAGAAGCTTTCTGAGAAACTGCTCTGTGTTCTGTTAATTCATCTCACAGAGTTACATCTTTCCCTTCAAGAAGCCTTTCGCTAAGGCTGTTCTTGTGGAATTGGCAAAGGGATATTTGGAAGCCCATAGAGGGCTATGGTGAAAAAGGAAATATCTTCCATTCAAAACTGGAAAGAAGCTTTCTGAGAAACTGCTCTGTGTTCTGTTAATTCATCTCACAGAGTTACATCTTTCCCTTCAAGAAGCCTTTCGCTAAGGCTGTTCTTGTGGAATTGGCAAAGGGATATTTGGAAGCCCATAGAGGGCTATGGTGAAAAAGGAAATATCTTCCGTTCAAAACTGGAAAGAAGCTTTCTGAGAAACTGCTCTGTGTTCTGTTAATTCATCTCACAGAGTTACATCATTCCCTTCAAGAAGCCTTTCGCTAAGGCTGTTCTTGTGGAATTGGCAAAGGGATATTTGGAAGCCCATAGAGGGCTATGGTGAAAAAGGAAATATCTTCCGTTCAAAACTGGAAAGAAGCTTTCTGAGTAACTGCTCTGTGTTCTGTTAATTCATCTCACAGAGTTACATCTTTCCCTTCAAAAGCCTTTCGCTAAGACTGTTCTTGTGGAATTGGCAAAGGGATATTTGGAAACCCATAGAGGGCTATGGTGAAAAAGGAAATATCTTCCGTTCAAAATTCGAAAGAAGCTTTCTGAGAAACTGCTCTGTGTTCTGTTAATTCATCTCACAGAGTTACATCTTTCCCTTCAAGAAGCCTTTAGCTAAGGCTGTTCTTGTGGAATTGGCAAAGGGATATTTGGAAGCCCATAGAGGGCTATGGTGAAAAAGAAAATATCTTCCGTTCAAAACTGGAAAGAAGCTTTCTGAGAAACTGCTCTGTGTTCTGTTAATTCATCTCACAGAGTTACATCTTTCCCTTCAAGAAGCCTTTCGCTAAGGCTGTTCTTGTGGAATTGGCAAAGGGATATTTGGAAGCCCATAGAGGGTGATGGTGAAAAAGGAAATATCTTCCATTCAAAACTGGAAAGAAGCTTTCTGAGAAACTGCTCTGTGTTCTGTTAATTCATCTCACAGAGTTACATCTTTCCCTTCAAGAAGCCTTTCGCTAAGGCTGTTCTTGTGGATTTGGCAAAGGGATATTTGGAAGCCCATAGAGGGCTATGGTGAAAAAGGAAATATCTTCCGTTCAAAACTCGAAAGAAGCTTTCTGAGAAACTGCTCTGTGTTCTGTTAATTCATCTCACAGAGTTACATCTTTCCCTTCAAGAAGCCTTTAGCTAAGGCTGTTCTTGTGGAATTGGCAAAGGGATATTTGGAAGCCCATAGAGGGCTATGGTGAAAAAGGAAATATCTTCCGTTCAAAACTGGAAAGAAGCTTTCTGAGAAACTGCTCTGTGTTCTGTTAATTCATCTCACAGAGTTACATCTTTCCCTTCAAGAAGCCTTTCGCTAAGGCTGTTCTTGTGGAATTGGCAAAGGGATATTTGGAAGCCCATAGAGGGCTATGGTGAAAAAGGAAATATCTTCCATTCAAAACTGGAAAGAAGCTTTCTGAGAAACTGCTCTGTGTTCTGTTAATTCATCTCACAGAGTTACATCTTTCCCTTCAAGAATCCTTTCGCTAAGGCTGTTCTTGTGGAATTGGCAAAGGGATATTTGGAAGCCCATAGAGGGCTATGGTGAAAAAGGAAATAGCTTCCGTTCAAAACTCGAAAGAAGCTTTCTGAGAAACTGCTCTGTGTTCTGTTAATTCATCTCACAGAGTTACATCTTTCCCTTCAACAAGCCTTTAGCTAAGGCTGTTCTTGTGGAATTGGCAAAGGGATATTTGGAAGCCCATAGAGGGCTATGGTGAAAAAGAAAATATCTTCCGTTCAAAACTGGAAAGAAGCTTTCTGAGAAACTGCTCTGTGTTCTGTTAATTCATCTCACAGAGTTACATCTTTCCCTTCAAGAAGCCTTTCGCTAAGGCTGTTCTTGTGGAATTGGCAAAGGGATATTTGGAAGCCCATAGAGGGCTATGGTGAAAAAGGAAATATCTTCCATTCAAAACTGGAAAGAAGCTTTCTGAGAAACTGCTCTGTGTTCTGTTAATTCATCTCACAGAGTTACATCTTTCCCTTCAAGAAGCCTTTCGCTAAGGCTGTTCTTGTGGAATTGGCAAAGGGATATTTGGAAGCCCATAGAGGGCTATGGTGAAAAAGGAAATATCTTCCATTCAAAACTGGAAAGAAGCTTTCTGAGAAACTGCTCTGTGTTCTGTTAATTCATCTCACAGAGTTACATCTTTCCCTTCAAGAAGCCTTTCGCTAAGGCTGTTCTTGTGGAATTGGCAAAGGGATATTTGGAAGCCCATAGAGGGCTATGGTGAAAAAGGAAATATCTTCCGTTCAAAACTGGAAAGAAGCTTTCTGAGAAACTGCTCTGTGTTCTGTTAATTCATCTCACAGAGTTACATCTTTCCCTTCAAGAAGCCTTTCGCTAAGGCTGTTCTTGTGGAATTGGCAAAGGGATATTTGGAAGCCCATAGAGGGCTATGGTGAAAAAGAAAATATCTTCCGTTCAAAACTGGAAAGAAGCTTTCTGAGAAACTGCTCTGTGTTCTGTTAATTCATCTCACAGAGTTACATCTTTCCCTTCAAGAAGCCTTTCGCTAAGGCTGTTCTTGTGGAATTTTCAAAGGGATATTTGGAAGCCCTTAGAGGGCTATGGTGAAAAAGGAAATATCTTCCGTTCAAAACTGGAAAGAAGCTTTCTGAGAAACTGCTCTGTGTTCTGTTAATTCATCTCACAGAGTTACATCTTTCCCTTCAAGAAGCCTTTCGCTAAGGCTGTTCTTGTGGAATTGGCAAAGGGATATTTGGAAGCCCATAGAGGGCTATGGTGAAAAAGGAAATATCTTCCGTTCAAAACTGGAAAGAAGCTTTCTGAGAAACTGCTCTGTGTTCTGTTAATTCATCTCACAGAGTTACATCTTTCCCTTCAAGAAGCCTTTCGCTAAGGCTGTTCTTGTGGAATTGGCAAAGGGATATTTGGAAGCCCATAGAGGGCTATGGTGAAAAAGGAAATATCTTCCGTTCAAAACTGGAAAGAAGCTTTCTGAGAAACTGCTCTGTGTTCTGTTAATTCATCTCACAGAGTTACATCATTCCCTTCAAGAAGCCTTTCGCTAAGGCTGTTCTTGTGGAATTGGCAAAGGGATATTTGGAAGCCCATAGAGGGCTATGGTGAAAAAGGAAATATCTTCCGTTCAAAACTGGAAAGAAGCTTTCTGAGTAACTGCTCTGTGTTCTGTTAATTCATCTCACAGAGTTACATCTTTCCCTTCAAAAGCCTTTCGCTAAGACTGTTCTTGTGGAATTGGCAAAGGGATATTTGGAAACCCATAGAGGGCTATGGTGAAAAAGGAAATATCTTCCGTTCAAAATTCGAAAGAAGCTTTCTGAGAAACTGCTCTGTGTTCTGTTAATTCATCTCACAGAGTTACATCTTTCCCTTCAAGAAGCCTTTAGCGAAGGCTGTTCTTGTGGAATTGGCAAAGGGATATTTGGAAGCCCATAGAGGGCTATGGTGAAAAAGAAAATATCTTCCGTTCAAAACTGGAAAGAAGCTTTCTGAGAAACTGCTCTGTGTTCTGTTAATTCATCTCACAGAGTTACATCTTTCCCTTCAAGAAGCCTTTCGCTAAGGCTGTTCTTGTGGAATTGGCAAAGGGATATTTGGAAGCCCATAGAGGGCGATGGTGAAAAAGGAAATATCTTCCATTCAAAACTGGAAAGAAGCTTTCTGAGAAACTGCTCTGTGTTCTGTTAATTCATCTCACAGAGTTACATCTTTCCCTTCAAGAAGCCTTTCGCTAAGGCTGTTCTTGTGGAATTGGCAAAGGGATATTTGGAAGCCCATAGAGGGCTATGGTGAAAAAGGAAATATCTTCCGTTCAAAACTCGAAAGAAGCTTTCTGAGAAACTGCTCTGTGTTCTGTTAATTCATCTCACAGAGTTACATCTTTCCCTTCAAGAAGCCTTTAGCTAAGGCTGTTCTTGTGGAATTGGCAAAGGGATATTTGGAAGCCCATAGAGGGCTATGGTGAAAAAGGAAATATCTTCCGTTCAAAACTGGAAAGAAGCTTTCTGAGAAACTGCTCTGTGTTCTGTTAATTCATCTCACAGAGTTACATCTTTCCCTTCAAGAAGCCTTTCGCTAAGGCTGTTCTTGTGGAATTGGCAAAGGGATATTTGGAAGCCCATAGAGGGCTATGGTGAAAAAGGAAATATCTTCCATTCAAAACTGGAAAGAAGCTTTCTGAGAAACTGCTCTGTGTTCTGTTAATTCATCTCACAGAGTTACATCTTTCCCTTCAAGAATCCTTTCGCTAAGGCTGTTCTTGTGGAATTGGCAAAGGGATATTTGGAAGCCCATAGAGGGCTATGGTGAAAAAGGAAATAGCTTCCGTTCAAAACTCGAAAGAAGCTTTCTGAGAAACTGCTCTGTGTTCTGTTCATTCATCTCACAGAGTTACATCTTTCCCTTCAACAAGCCTTTAGCTAAGGCTGTTCTTGTGGAATTGGCAAAGGGATATTTGGAAGCCCATAGAGGGCTATGGTGAAAAAGAAAATATCTTCCGTTCAAAACTGGAAAGAAGCTTTCTGAGAAACTGCTCTGTGTTCTGTTAATTCATCTCACAGAGTTACATCTTTCCCTTCAAGAAGCCTTTCGCTAAGGCTGTTCTTGTGGAATTGGCAAAGGGATATTTGGAAGCCCATAGAGGGCTATGGTGAAAAAGGAAATATCTTCCATTCAAAACTGGAAAGAAGCTTTCTGAGAAACTGCTCTGTGTTCTGTTAATTCATCTCACAGAGTTACATCTTTCCCTTCAAGAAGCCTTTCGCTAAGGCTGTTCTTGTGGAATTGGCAAAGGGATATTTGGAAGCCCATAGAGGGCTATGGTGAAAAAGGAAATATCTTCCATTCAAAACTGGAAAGAAGCTTTCTGAGAAACTGCTCTGTGTTCTGTTAATTCATCTCACAGAGTTACATCTTTCCCTTCAAGAAGCCTTTCGCTAAGGCTGTTCTTGTGGAATTGGCAAAGGGATATTTGGAAGCCCATAGAGGGCTATGGTGAAAAAGGAAATATCTTCCGTTCAAAACTGGAAAGAAGCTTTCTGAGAAACTGCTCTGTGTTCTGTTAATTCATCTCACAGAGTTACATCTTTCCCTTCAAGAAGCCTTTCGCTAAGGCTGTTCTTGTGCAATTGGCAAAGGGATATTTGGAAGCCCATAGAGGGCTATGGTGAAAAAGGAAATATCTTCCGTTCAAAACTGGAAAGAAGCTTTCTGAGAAACTGCTCTGTGTTCTGTTAATTCATCTCACAGAGTTACATCTTTCCCTTCAAGAAGCCTTTCGCTAAGGCTGTTCTTGTGGAATTGGCAAAGGGATATTTGGAAGCCCAGAGAGGGCTATGGTGAAAAAGGAAATATCTTCCGTTCAAAACTGGAAAGAAGCTTTCTGAGAAACTGCTCTGTGTTCTGTTAATTCATCTCACAGAGTTACATCTTTCCCTTCAAGAAGCCTTTCGCTAAGGCTGTTCTTGTGGAATTGGCAAAGGGATATTTGGAAGCCCATAGAGGGCTATGGTGAAAAAGGAAATATCTTCCGTTCAAAACTGGAAAGAAGCTTTCTGAGAAACTGCTCTGTGTTCTGTTAATTCATCTCACAGAGTTACATCTTTCCCTTCAAGAAGCCTTTCGCTAAGGCTGTTCTTGTGGAATTGGCAAAGGGATATTTGGAAGCCCATAGAGGGCTATGGTGAAAAAGGAAATATCTTCCATTCAAAACTGGAAAGAAGCTTTCTGAGAAACTGCTCTGTGTTCTGTTAATTCATCTCACAGAGTTACATCTTTCCCTTCAAGAAGCCTTTCGCTAAGGCTGTTCTTGTGGAATTGGCAAAGGGATATTTGGAAGCCCATAGAGGGCTATGGTGAAAAAGAAAATATCTTCCGTTCAAAACTGGAAAGAAGCTTTCTGAGAAACTGCTCTGTGTTCTGTTAATTCATCTCACAGAGTTACATCTTTCCCTTCAAGAAGCCTTTCGCTAAGGCTGTTCTTGTGGAATTGGCAAAGGGATATTTGGAAACCCATAGAGGGCTATGGTGAAAAAGGAAATATCTTCCGTTCAAAACTGGAAAGAAGCTTTCTGAGAAACTGCTCTGTGTTCTGTTAATTCATCTCACAGAGTTACATCTTTCCCTTCAAGAAGCCTTTCGCTAAGACTGTTCTTGTGGAATTGGCAAAGGGATATTTGGAAGCCCATAGAGGGCTATGGTGAAAAAGGAAATATCTTCCGTTCAAAACTCGAAAGAAGCTTTCTGAGAAACTGCTCTGTGTTCTGTTAATTCATCTCACAGAGTTACATCTTTCCCTTCAAGAAGCCTTTAGCTAAGGCTGTTCTTGTGGAATTGGCAAAGGGATATTTGGAAGCCCATAGAGGGCTATGGTGAAAAAGAAAATATCTTCCGTTCAAAACTGGAAAGAAGCTTTCTGAGAAACTGCTCTGTGTTCTGTTAATTCATCTCACAGAGTTACATCTTTCCCTTCAAGAAGCCTTTCGCTAAGGCTGTTCTTGTGGAATTGGCAAAGGGATATTTGGAAGCCCATAGAGGGCTATGGTGAAAAAGGAAATATCTTCCATTCAAAACGGAAAGAAGCTTTCTGAGAAACTGCTCTGTGTTCTGTTAATTCATCTCACAGAGTTACATCTTTCCCTTCAAGAATCCTTTCGCTAAGGCTGTTCTTGTGGAATTGGCAAAGGGATATTTGGAAGCCCATAGAGGGCTATGGTGAAAAAGGAAATATCTTCCGTTCAAAACTGGAAAGAAGCTTTCTGAGAAACTGCTCTGTGTTCTGTTAATTCATCTCACAGAGTTACATCTTTCCCTTCAAGAAGCCTTTAGCTGAGGCTGTTCTTGTGGAATTGGCAAAGGGATATGTGGAAGCCCATAGAGGGCTATGGTGAAAAAGGAAATATCTTCCGTTCAAAATTCGAAAGAAGCTTTCTGAGAAACTGCTCTGTGTTCTGTTAATTCATCTCACAGAGTTACATCTTTCCCTTCAAGAAGCCTTTCGCTAAGGCTGTTCTTGTGGAATTGGCAAAGGGATATTTGGAAGCCCATAGAGGGCTATGGTGAAAAAGAAAATATCTTCCGTTCAAAACTGGAAAGAAGCTTTCTGAGAAACTGCTCTGTGTTCTGTTAATTCATCTCACAGAGTTACATCTTTCCCTTCAAGAAGCCTTTCGCTAAGGCTGTTCTTGTGGAATTGGCAAAGGGATATTTGGAAGCCCATAGAGGGCTATGGTGAAAAAGGAAATATCTTCCATTCAAAACTGGAAAGAAGCTTTCTGAGAAACTGCTCTGTGTTCTGTTAATTCATCTCACAGAGTTACATCTTTCCCTTCAAGAAGCCTTTCGCTAAGGCTGTTCTTGTGGAATTGGCAAAGGGATATTTGGAAGCCCATAGAGGGCTATGGTGAAAAAGGAAATATCTTCCGTTCAAAACTCGAAAGAAGCTTTCTGAGAAACTGCTCTGTGTTCTGTTAATTCATCTCACAGAGTTACATCTTTCCCTTCAAAAGCCTTTCGCTAAGACTGTTCTTGTGGAATTGGCAAAGGGATATTTGGAAACCCATAGAGGGCTATGGTGAAAAAGGAAATATCTTCCGTTCAAAATTCGAAAGAAGCTTTCTGAGAAACTGCTTTGTGTTCTGTTAATTCATCTCACAGAGTTACATCTTTCCCTTCAAGAAGCCTTTAGCTAAGGCTGTTCTTGTGGAATTGGCAAAGGGATATTTGGAAGCCCATAGAGGGCTATGGTGAAAAAGAAAATATCTTCCGTTCAAAACTGGAAAGAAGCTTTCTGAGAAACTGCTCTGTGTTCTGTTAATTCATCTCACAGAGTTACATCTTTCCCTTTAAGAAACCTTTCGCTAAGACTGTTCTTGTGGAATTGGCAAAGGGATATTTGGAAGCCCATAGAGGGCTATGGTGAAAAAGGAAATATCTTCCGTTCAAAACTGGAAAGAAGCTTTCTGAGAAACTGCTCTGTGTTCTGTTAATTCATCTCACAGAGTTACATCTTTCCCTTTAAGAAGCCTTTCGCTAAGACTGTTCTTGTGGAATTGGCAAAGGGATATTTCGAAGCCCATAGAGGGCTATGGTGAAAAAGGAAATATCTTCCGTTCAAAACTGGAAAGAAGCTTTCTGAGAAACTGCTCTGTGTTCTGTTCATTCATCTCACAGAGTTACATCTTTCCCTTCAAGAAGCCTTTCGCTAAGGCTGTTCTTGTGGAATTGGCAAAGGGATATTTGGAAGCCCATAGAGGGCTATGGTGAAAAAGGAAATATCTTCCGTTCAAAACTGGAAAGAAGCTTTCTGAGAAACTGCTCTGTGTTCTGTTAATTCATCTCACAGAGTTACATCTTTCCCTTCAAGAAGCCTTTCGCTAAGGCTGTTCTTGTGGAATTGGCAAAGGGATATTTGGAAGCCCATAGAGGGCTATGGTGAATAAGGAAATATCCTCCGTTCAAAACTGGAAAGAAGCTTTCTGAGAAACTGCTCTGTGTTCTGTTAATTCATCTCACAGAGTTACATCTTTCCCTTCAAGAAGCCTTTCGCTAAGGCTGTTCTTGTGGAATTGGCAAAGGGATATTTGGAAGCCCATAGAGGGCTATGGTGAAAAAGGAAATATCTTCCGTTCAAAACTGGAAAGAAGCTTTCTGAGAAACTGCTCTGTGTTCTGTTCATTCATCTCACAGAGTTACATCTTTCCCTTCAAGAAGCCTTTCGCTAAGGCTGTTCTTGTGGAATTGGCAAAGGGATATTTGGAAGCCCATAGAGGGCTATGGTGAAAAAGGAAATATCTTCCGTTCAAAACTGGAAAGAAGCTTTCTGAGAAACTGCTCTGTGTTCTGTTCATTCATCTCACAGAGTTACATCTTTCCCTTCAAGAAGCCTTTCGCTAAGGCTGTTCTTGTGGAATTGGCAAAGGGATATTTGGAAGCCCATAGAGGGCTATGGTGAAAAAGGAAATACCTTCCGTTCAAAACTGGAAAGAATCTTTCTGAGAAACTGCTCTGTGTTCTGTTAATTCATCTCACAGAGTTACATCTTTCCCTTCAAGAAGCCTTTCGCTAAGGCTGTTCTTGTGGAATTGGCAAAGGGATATTTGGAAGCCCATAGAGGGCTATGGTGAAAAAGAAAATATCTTCCGTTCAAAACTGGAAAGAAGCTTTCTGAGAAACTGCTCTGTGATCTGTTAATTCATCTCACAGAGTTACATCTTTCCCTTCAAGAAGCCTTTCGCTAAGGCTGTTCTTGTGGAATTGGCAAAGGGATATTTGGAAGCCCATAGAGGGCTATGGTGAAAAAGGAAATATCTTCCGTTCAAAACTGGAAAGAAGCTTTCTGAGAAACTGCTCTGTGTTCTGTTAATTCATCTCACAGAGTTACATCTTTCCCTTCAAGAAGCCTTTCGCTAATGCAGTTCTTGTATAATTGGCAAAGGGATATTTGGAAGCCCATAGAGGGCTATGGTGAAAAAGGAAATATCTTCCGTTCAAAACTGGAAAGAATCTTTCTGAGAAACTGCTCTGTGTTCTGTTAATTCATCTCATAGAGTTACATCTTTCCCTTCAAGAAGCCTTTCGCTAAGGCTGTTCTCGTGGAATTGGCAAAGGGATATTTGGAAGCCCATAGAGGGCGATGGTGAAAAAGGAAATATCTTCCGTTCAAAACAGGATAGAAGCTTTCTGAGAAACTGCTCTGTGTTCTGTTAATTCATCTCACAGAGTTACATCTTTCCCTTCAAGAAGCCTTTCGCTAAGGCTGTTCTTGTGGAATTGGCAAAGGGATATTAGGAAGCCCATAGAGGGCTATGGTGAAAAAGGAAATATCTTCCGTTCAAAACTCGAAAGAAGCTTTCTGAGAAACTGCTCTGTGTTCTGTTAATTCATCTCACAGATTTACATCTTTCCCTTCAAGAAGCCTTTCGCTAAGACTGTTCTTGTGGAATTGGCAAAGGGATATTTGGAAGCCCATAGAGGGCTATGTTGAAAAAGGAAATATCTTCCGTTCAAAACTCGAAAGAAGCTTTCTGAGAAACTGCTCTGTGTTCTGTTAATTCATCTCACAGAGTTACATCTTTCCCTTCAAGAAGCCTTTCGCTAAGGCTGTTCTTGTGGAATTGGCAAAGGGATATTTGGAAGCCCATAGAGGGCTATGGTGAAAAAGAAAATATCTTCCGTTCAAAACTGGAAAGAAGCTTTCTGAGAAACTGCTCTGTGTTCTGTTAATTCATCTCACAGAGTTACATCTTTCCCTTCAAGAAGCCTTTCGCTAAGGCTGTTCTTGTGGAATTGGCAAAGGGATATTTGGAAGCCCATAGAGGGCTATGGTGAAAAAGGAAATATCTTCCGTTCAAAACTGGAAAGAAGCTTTCTGAGAAACTGCTCTGTGTTCTGTTAATTCATCTCACAGAGTTACATCTTTCCCTTCAAGAAGCCTTTCGCTAAGGCTGTTCTTGTGGAATTGGCAAAGGGATATTTGGAAGCCCATAGAGGGCTATGGTGAAAAAGGAAATATCTTCCGTTCAAAACTGGAAAGAAGCTTTCTGAGAAACTGCTCTGTGTTCTGTTAATTCATCTCACAGAGTTACATCTTTCCCTTCAAGAAGCCTTTCGCTAAGGCTGTTCTTGTGGAATTGGCAAAGGGATATTTGGAAGCCCATAGAGGGCTATGGTGAAAAAGGAAATATCTTCCGTTCAAAACTGGGAAGAATCTTTCTGAGAAACTGCTCTGTGTTCTGTTAATTCATCTCACAGTGTTACATCTTTCCCTTCAAGAAGCCTTTCGCTAAGGCTGTTCTTGTGGAATTGGCAAAGGGATATTTGGAAGCCCATAGAGGGCTATGGTGAAAAAGGAAATATCTTCCGTTCAAAACTGGAAAGAAGCTTTCTGAGAAACTGCTCTGTGTTCTGTTAATTCATCTCACAGAGTTACATCTTTCCCTTCAAGAAGCCTTTCGCTAAGGCTGTTCTTGTGGAATTGGCAAAGGGATATTTGGAAGCCCATAGAGGGCTATGGTGAAAAAGGAAATATCTTCCGTTCAAAACTGGAAAGAAGCTTTCTGAGAAACTGCTCTGTGTTCTGTTAATTCATCTCACAGAGTTACATCTTTCCCTTCAAGAAGCCTTTCGCTAAGGCTGTTCTTGTGGAATTGGCAAAGGGATATTTGGAAGGCCATAGAGGGCTATGGTGAAAAAGGAAATATCTTCCGTTCAAAACTGGAAAGAAGCTTTCTGAGAAACTGCTCTGTGTTCTGTTAATTCATCTCACAGAGTTACATCTTTCCCTTCAAGAAGCCTTTCGCTAAGGCTGTTCTTGTGGAATTGGCAAAGGGATATTTGGAAGCCCATAGAGGGCTATGGTGAAAAAGGAAATATCTTCCATTCAAAACTGGAAAGAAGCTTTCTGAGAAACTGCTCTGTGTTCTGTTAATTCATCTCACAGAGTTACATCTTTCCCTTAAAGAAGCCTTTCGCTAAGGCTGTTCTTGTGGAATTGGCAAAGGGATATTTGGAAGCCCATAGAGGGCTATGGTGAAAAAGGAAATATCTTCCGTTCAAAACTGGAAAGAAGCTTTCTGAGAAACTGCTCTGTGTTCTGTTAATTCATCTCACAGAGTTACATCATTCCCTTCAAGAAGCCTTTCGCTAAGGCTGTTCTTGTGGAATTGGCAAAGGGATATTTGGAAGCCCATAGAGGGCTATGGTGAAAAAGGAAATATCTTCCGTTCAAAACTGGAAAGAAGCTTTCTGAGTAACTGCTCTGTGTTCTGTTAATTCATCTCACAGAGTTACATCTTTCCCTTCAAAAGCCTTTCGCTAAGACTGTTCTTGTGGAATTGGCAAAGGGATATTTGGAAACCCATAGAGGGCTATGGTGAAAAAGGAAATATCTTCCGTTCAAAATTCGAAAGAAGCTTTCTGAGAAACTGCTCTGTGTTCTGTTAATTCATCTCACAGAGTTACATCTTTCCCTTCAAGAAGCCTTTAGCTAAGGCTGTTCTTGTGGAATTGGCAAAGGGATATTTGGAAGCCCATAGAGGGCTATGGTGAAAAAGAAAATATCTTCCGTTCAAAACTGGAAAGAAGCTTTCTGAGAAACTGCTCTGTGTTCTGTTAATTCATCTCACAGAGTTACATCTTTCCCTTCAAGAAGCCTTTCGCTAAGGCTGTTCTTGTGGAATTGGCAAAGGGATATTTGGAAGCCCATAGAGGGCGATGGTGAAAAAGGAAATATCTTCCATTCAAAACTGGAAAGAAGCTTTCTGAGAAACTGCTCTGTGTTCTGTTAATTCATCTCACAGAGTTACATCTTTCCCTTCAAGAAGCCTTTCGCTAAGGCTGTTCTTGTGGAATTGGCAAAGGGATATTTGGAAGCCCATAGAGGGCTATGGTGAAAAAGGAAATATCTTCCGTTCAAAACTCGAAAGAAGCTTTCTGAGAAACTGCTCTGTGTTCTGTTAATTCATCTCACAGAGTTACATCTTTCCCTTCAAGAAGCCTTTAGCTAAGGCTGTTCTTGTGGAATTGGCAAAGGGATATTTGGAAGCCGATAGAGGGCTATGGTGAAAAAGGAAATATCTTCCGTTCAAAACTGGAAAGAAGCTTTCTGAGAAACTGCTCTGTGTTCTGTTAATTCATCTCACAGAGTTACATCTTTCCCTTCAAGAAGCCTTTCGCTAAGGCTGTTCTTGTGGAATTGGCAAAGGGATATTTGGAAGCCCATAGAGGGCTATGGTGAAAAAGGAAATATCTTCCATTCAAAACTGGAAAGAAGCTTTCTGAGAAACTGCTCTGTGTTCTGTTAATTCATCTCACAGAGTTACATCTTTCCCTTCAAGAATCCTTTCGCTAAGGCTGTTCTTGTGGAATTGGCAAAGGGATATTTGGAAGCCCATAGAGGGCTATGGTGAAAAAGGAAATAGCTTCCGTTCAAAACTCGAAAGAAGCTTTCTGAGAAACTGCTCTGTGTTCTGTTAATTCATCTCACAGAGTTACATCTTTCCCTTCAACAAGCCTTTAGCTAAGGCTGTTCTTGTGGAATTGGCAAAGGGATATTTGGAAGCCCATAGAGGGCTATGGTGAAAAAGAAAATATCTTCCGTTCAAAACTGGAAAGAAGCTTTCTGAGAAACTGCTCTGTGTTCTGTTAATTCATCTCACAGAGTTACATCTTTCCCTTCAAGAAGCCTTTCGCTAAGGCTGTTCTTGTGGAATTGGCAAAGGGATATTTGGAAGCCCATAGAGGGCTATGGTGAAAAAGGAAATATCTTCCATTCAAAACTGGAAAGAAGCTTTCTGAGAAACTGCTCTGTGTTCTGTTAATTCATCTCACAGAGTTACATCTTTCCCTTCAAGAAGCCTTTCGCTAAGGCTGTTCTTGTGGAATTGGCAAAGGGATATTTGGAAGCCCATAGAGGGCTATGGTGAAAAAGGAAATATCTTCCATTCAAAACTGGAAAGAAGCTTTCTGAGAAACTGCTCTGTGTTCTGTTAATTCATCTCACAGAGTTACATCTTTCCCTTCAAGAAGCCTTTCGCTAAGGCTGTTCTTGTGGAATTGGCAAAGGGATATTTGGAAGCCCATAGAGGGCTATGGTGAAAAAGGAAATATCTTCCGTTCAAAACTGGAAAGAAGCTTTCTGAGAAACTGCTCTGTGTTCTGTTAATTCATCTCACAGAGTTACATCTTTCCCTTCAAGAAGCCTTTCGCTAAGGCTGTTCTTGTGGAATTGGCAAAGGGATATTTGGAAGCCCATAGAGGGCTATGGTGAAAAAGAAAATATCTTCCGTTCAAAACTGGAAAGAAGCTTTCTGAGAAACTGCTCTGTGTTCTGTTAATTCATCTCACAGAGTTACATCTTTCCCTTCAAGAAGCCTTTCGCTAAGGCTGTTCTTGTGGAATTTTCAAAGGGATATTTGGAAGCCCATAGAGGGCTATGGTGAAAAAGGAAATATCTTCCGTTCAAAACTGGAAAGAAGCTTTCTGAGAAACTGCTCTGTGTTCTGTTAATTCATCTCACAGAGTTACATCTTTCCCTTCAAGAAGCCTTTCGCTAAGGCTGTTCTTGTGGAATTGGCAAAGGGATATTTGGAAGCCCATAGAGGGCTATGGTGAAAAAGGAAATATCTTCCGTTCAAAACTGGAAAGAAGCTTTCTGAGAAACTGCTCTGTGTTCTGTTAATTCATCTCACAGAGTTACATCTTTCCCTTCAAGAAGCCTTTCGCTAAGGCTGTTCTTGTGGAATTGGCAAAGGGATATTTGGAAGCCCATAGAGGGCTATGGTGAAAAAGGAAATATCTTCCGTTCAAAACTGGAAAGAAGCTTTCTGAGAAACTGCTCTGTGTTCTGTTAATTCATCTCACAGAGTTACATCATTCCCTTCAAGAAGCCTTTCGCTAAGGCTGTTCTTGTGGAATTGGCAAAGGGATATTTGGAAGCCCATAGAGGGCTATGGTGAAAAAGGAAATATCTTCCGTTCAAAACTGGAAAGAAGCTTTCTGAGTAACTGCTCTGTGTTCTGTTAATTCATCTCACAGAGTTACATCTTTCCCTTCAAAAGCCTTTCGCTAAGACTGTTCTTGTGGAATTGGCAAAGGGATATTTGGAAACCCATAGAGGGCTATGGTGAAAAAGGAAATATCTTCCGTTCAAAATTCGAAAGAAGCTTTCTGAGAAACTGCTCTGTGTTCTGTTAATTCATCTCACAGAGTTACATCTTTCCCTTCAAGAAGCCTTTAGCTAAGGCTGTTCTTGTGGAATTGGCAAAGGGATATTTGGAAGCCCATAGAGGGCTATGGTGAAAAAGAAAATATCTTCCGTTCAAAACTGGAAAGAAGCTTTCTGAGAAACTGCTCTGTGTTCTGTTAATTCATCTCACAGAGTTACATCTTTCCCTTCAAGAAGCCTTTCGCTAAGGCTGTTCTTGTGGAATTGGCAAAGGGATATTTGGAAGCCCATAGAGGGCGATGGTGAAAAAGGAAATATCTTCCATTCAAAACTGGAAAGAAGCTTTCTGAGAAACTGCTCTGTGTTCTGTTAATTCATCTCACAGAGTTACATCTTTCCCTTCAAGAAGCCTTTCGCTAAGGCTGTTCTTGTGGAATTGGCAAAGGGATATTTGGAAGCCCATAGAGGGCTATGGTGAAAAAGGAAATATCTTCCGTTCAAAACTCGAAAGAAGCTTTCTGAGAAACTGCTCTGTGTTCTGTTAATTCATCTCACAGAGTTACATCTTTCCCTTCAAGAAGCCTTTAGCTAAGGCTGTTCTTGTGGAATTGGCAAAGGGATATTTGGAAGCCCATAGAGGGCTATGGTGAAAAAGGAAATATCTTCCGTTCAAAACTGGAAAGAAGCTTTCTGAGAAACTGCTCTGTGTTCTGTTAATTCATCTCACAGAGTTACATCTTTCCCTTCAAGAAGCCTTTCGCTAAGGCTGTTCTTGTGGAATTGGCAAAGGGATATTTGGAAGCCCATAGAGGGCTATGGTGAAAAAGGAAATATCTTCCATTCAAAACTGGAAAGAAGCTTTCTGAGAAACTGCTCTGTGTTCTGTTAATTCATCTCACAGAGTTACATCTTTCCCTTCAAGAATCCTTTCGCTAAGGCTGTTCTTGTGGAATTGGCAAAGGGATATTTGGAAGCCCATAGAGGGCTATGGTGAAAAAGGAAATAGCTTCCGTTCAAAACTCGAAAGAAGCTTTCTGAGAAACTGCTCTGTGTTCTGTTCATTCATCTCACAGAGTTACATCTTTCCCTTCAACAAGCCTTTAGCTAAGGCTGTTCTTGTGGAATTGGCAAAGGGATATTTGGAAGCCCATAGAGGGCTATGGTGAAAAAGAAAATATCTTCCGTTCAAAACTGGAAAGAAGCTTTCTGAGAAACTGCTCTGTGTTCTGTTAATTCATCTCACAGAGTTACATCTTTCCCTTCAAGAAGCCTTTCGCTAAGGCTGTTCTTGTGGAATTGGCAAAGGGATATTTGGAAGCCCATAGAGGGCTATGGTGAAAAAGGAAATATCTTCCATTCAAAACTGGAAAGAAGCTTTCTGAGAAACTGCTCTGTGTTCTGTTAATTCATCTCACAGAGTTACATCTTTCCCTTCAAGAAGCCTTTCGCTAAGGCTGTTCTTGTGGAATTGGCAAAGGGATATTTGGAAGCCCATAGAGGGCTATGGTGAAAAAGGAAATATCTTCCATTCAAAACTGGAAAGAAGCTTTCTGAGAAACTGCTCTGTGTTCTGTTAATTCATCTCACAGAGTTACATCTTTCCCTTCAAGAAGCCTTTCGCTAAGGCTGTTCTTGTGGAATTGGCAAAGGGATATTTGGAAGCCCATAGAGGGCTATGGTGAAAAAGGAAATATCTTCCGTTCAAAACTGGAGAGAAGCTTTCTGAGAAACTGCTCTGTGTTCTGTTAATTCATCTCACAGAGTTACATCTTTCCCTTCAAGAAGCCTTTCGCTAAGGCTGTTCTTGTGGAATTGGCAAAGGGATATTTGGAAGCCCATAGAGGGCTATGGTGAAAAAGGAAATATCTTCCGTTCAAAACTGGAAAGAAGCTTTCTGAGAAACTGCTCTGTGTTCTGTTAATTCATCTCACAGAGTTACATCTTTCCCTTCAAGAAGCCTTTCGCTAAGGCTGTTCTTGTGGAATTGGCAAAGGGATATTTGGAAGCCCAGAGAGGGCTATGGTGAAAAAGGAAATATCTTCCGTTCAAAACTGGAAAGAAGCTTTCTGAGAAACTGCTCTGTGTTCTGTTAATTCATCTCACAGAGTTACATCTTTCCCTTCAAGAAGCCTTTCGCTAAGGCTGTTCTTGTGGAATTGGCAAAGGGATATTTGGAAGCCCATAGAGGGCTATGGTGAAAAAGGAAATATCTTCCGTTCAAAACTGGAAAGAAGCTTTCTGAGAAACTGCTCTGTGTTCTGTTAATTCATCTCACAGAGTTACATCTTTCCCTTCAAGAAGCCTTTCGCTAAGGCTGTTCTTGTGGAATTGGCAAAGGGATATTTGGAAGCCCATAGAGGGCTATGGTGAAAAAGGAAATATCTTCCGTTCAAAACTGGAAAGAAGCTTTCTGAGAAACTGCTCTGTGTTCTGTTAATTCATCTCACAGAGTTACATCTTTCCCTTCAAGAAGCCTTTCGCTAAGGCTGTTCTTGTGGAATTGGCAAAGGGATATTTGGAAGCCCATAGAGGGCTATGGTGAAAAAGGAAATATCTTCCGTTCAAAACTGGAAAGAAGCTTTCTGAGAAACTGCTCTGTGTTCTGTTAATTCATCTCACAGAGTTACATCTTTCCCTTCAAGAAGCCTTTCGCTAAGGCTGTTCTTGTGGAATTGGCAAAGGGATATTTGGAAGCCCATAGAGGGCTATGGTGAAAAAGAAAATATCTTCCGTTCAAAACTGGAAAGAAGCTTTCTGAGAAACTGCTCTGTGTTCTGTTAATTCATCTCACAGAGTTACATCTTTCCCTTCAAGAAGCCTTTCGCTAAGGCTGTTCTTGTGGAATTGGCAAAGGGATATTTGGAAGCCCATAGAGGGCTATGGTGAAAAAGGAAATATCTTCCGTTCAAAACTGGAAAGAAGCTTTCTGAGAAACTGCTCTGTGTTCTGTTAATTCATCTCACAGAGTTACATCTTTCCCTACAAGAAGCCTTTCGCTAAGGCTGTTCTTGTGGAATTGGCAAAGGGATATTTGGAAGCCCATAGAGGGCTATGGTGAAAAAGGAAATATCTTCCGTTCAAAACTGGAAAGAAGCTTTCTGAGAAACTGCTCTGTGTTCTGTTAATTCATCTCACAGAGTTACATCTTTCCCTTCAAAAGCCTTTCGCTAAGACTGTTCTTGTGGAATTGGCAAAGGGATATTTGGAAGCCCATAGAGGGCTATGGTGAAAAAGGAAATATCTTCCGTTCAAAACTCGAAAGAAGCTTTCTGAGAAACTGCTCTGTGTTCTGTTAATTCATCTCACAGAGTTACATCTTTCCCTTCAAGAAGCCTTTAGCTAAGGCTGTTCTTGTGGAATTGGCAAAGGGATATTTGGAAGCCCATAGAGGGCTATGGTGAAAAAGAAAATATCTTCCGTTCAAAACTGGAAAGAAGCTTTCTGAGAAACTGCTCTGTGTTCTGTTAATTCATCTCACAGAGTTACATCTTTCCCTTCAAGAAGCCTTTCGCTAAGGCTATTCTTGTGGAATTCGCAAAGGGATATTTGGAAGCCCATAGAGGGCTATGGTGAAAAAGGAAATATCTTCCGTTCAAAACTGGAAAGAAGCTTTCTGAGAAACTGCTCTGTGTTCTGTTAATTCATCTCACAGAGTTACATCTTTCCCTTCAAGAAGCCTTTCGCTAAGGCTGTTCTTGTGGAATTGGCAAAGGGATATTTGGAAGCCCATAGAGGGCTATGGTGAAAAAGGAAATATCTTCCGTTCAAAACTGGAAAGAAGCTTTCTGAGAAACTGCTCTGTGTTCTGTTAATTCATCTCACAGAGTTACATCTTTCCCTTCAAGAAGCCTTTCGCTAAGGCTGTTCTTGTGGAATTGGCAAACTTATATTTGGAAGCCCATAGAGGGCTATGGTGAAAAAGGAAATATCTTCCGTTCAAAACTGGAAAGAAGCTTTCTGAGAAACTGCTCTGTGTTCTGTTAATTCATCTCACAGAGTTACATCTTTCCCTTCAAGAAGCCTTTCGCTAAGGCTGTTCTTGTGGAATTGGTAAAGGGATATTTGGAAGCCCATAGAGGGCTATGGTGAAAAAGAAAATATCTTCCGTTCAAAACCGGAAAGAAGCTTTCTGAGAAACTGCTCTGTGTTCTGTTAATTCATCTCACAGAGTTACATCTTTCCCTTCAAGAAGCCTTTCGCTAAGGCTGTTCTTGTGGAATTGGCAAAGGGATATTTGGAAGCCCATAGAGGGCTATGGTGAAAAAGGAAATATCTTCCGTTCAAAACTGGAAAGAAGCTTTCTGAGAAACTGCTCTGTGTTCTGTTAATTCATCTCACAGAGTTACATCTTTCCCTTCAAGAAGCCTTTCGCTAAGGCTGTTCTTGTGGAATTGGCAAAGGGATATTTGGAAGCCCATAGAGGGCTATGGTGAAAAAGGAAATATCTTCCGTTCAAAACTCGAAAGAAGCTTTCTGACAAACTGCTCTGTGTTCTGTTAATTGATCTCACAGAGTTACATCTTTCCCTTCCAGAAGCCTTTCGCTAAGGCTGTTTTTGTGGAATTGGCAAAGGGATATTTGGAAGCCCATAGAGGGCTATGGTGAAAAAGAAAATATCTTCCGTTCAAAACTGGAAAGAAGCTTTCTGAGAAACTGCTCTGTGTTCTGTTCATTCATCTCACAGAGTTACATCTTTCCCTTCAAGAAGCCTTTCGCTAAGGCTGTTCTTGTGGAATTGGCAAAGGGATATTTGGAAGCCCATAGAGGGCTATGGTGAAAAAGGAAATATCTTACGTTCAAAACTGGAAAGAAGCTTTCTGAGAAACTGCTCTGTGTTCTGTTAATTCATCTCCCAGAGTTACATCTTTCCCTTCAAGAAGCCTTTCGCTAAGGCTGTTCTTGTGGAATTGGCAAAGGGATATTTGGAAGCCCATAGAGGGCTATGGTGAAAAAGGAAATATCTTCCGTTCAAAACTCGAAAGAAGCTTTCTGAGAAACTGCTCTGTGTTCTGTTAATTCATCTCACAGAGTTACATCTTTCCCTTCAAGAAGCCTTTCGCTAAGGCTGTTCTTGTGGAATTGGCAAAGGGATATTTGGAAGCCCATAGAGGGCTATGGTGAAAAAAGAAATATCTTCCGTTCAAAACTGGAAAGAAGCTTTCTGAGAAACTGCTCTGTGTTCTGTTCATTCATCTCACAGAGTTACATCTTTCCCTTCAAGAAGCCTTTCGCTAAGGCTGTTCTTGTGGAATTGGCAAAGGGATATTTGGAAGCCCTTAGAGGGCTATGGTGAAAAAGGAAATATCTTCCGTTCAAAACTGGAAAGAAGCTTTCTGAGAAACTGCTCTGTGTTCTGTTAATTCATCTCAGAGACTTACATCTTTCCCTTCAAGAAGCCTTTCGCTAAGGCTTTTCTTGTGGAATTGGCAAAGGGATATTTGGAAGCCCATAGAGGGCTATGGTGAAAAAGGAAATATCTTCCGTTCAAAACTGGAAAGAAGCTTTCTGAGAAACTGCTCTGTGTTCTGTTCATTCATCTCACAGAGTTACATCTTTCCCTTCAAGAAGCCTTTCGCTAAGGCTGTTCTTGTGGAATTGGCAAAGGGATATTTGGAAGCCCATAGAGGGCTATGGTGAAAAAGAAAATATCTTCCGTTCAAAACTGGAAAGAAGCTTTCTGAGAAACTGCTCTGTGATCTGATAATTCATCTCACAGAGTTACATCTTTCCCTTCAAGAAGCCTTTCGCTAAGGCTGTTCTTGTGGAATTGGCAAAGGGATATTTGGAAGCCCATAGAGGGCTATGGTGAAAAAGGAAATATCTTCCGTTCAAAACTGGAAAGAAGCTTTCTGAGAAACTGCTCTGTGTTCTGTTAATTCATCTCACAGAGTTACATCTTTCCCTTCAAGAAGCCTTTCGCTAAGGCTGTTCTTGTGGAATTGGCAAAGGGATATTTGGAAGCCCATAGAGGGCTATGGTGAAAAAGGAAATATCTTCCGTTCAAAACTGGAAAGAAGCTTTCTGAGAAACTGCTCTGTGTTCTGTTAATTCATCTCACAGAGTTATATCTTTCCCTTCAAGAAGCCTTTCGCTAAGGCTGTTCTTGTGGAATTGGCAAAGGGATATTTGGAAGCCCATAGAGGGCTATGGTGAAAAAGGAAATATCTTCCGTTCAAAACTGGAAAGAAGCTTTCTGAGAAACTGCTCTGTGTTCTGTTAATTCATCTCACAGAGTTACATCTTTCCCTTCAAGAAGCCTTTCGCTAAGGCTGTTCTTGTGGAATTGGCAAAGGGATATTTGGAAGCCCATAGAGGGCTATGGTGAAAAAGGAAATAACTTCCGTTCAAAACTGGAAAGAAGCTTTCTGAGAAACTGCTCTGTGTTCTGTTAATTCATCTCACAGAGTTACATCTTTCCCTTTAAGAAACCTTTCGCTAAGACTGTTCTTGTGGAATTGGCAAAGGGATATTTGGAAGCCCATAGAGGGCTATGGTGAAAAAGGAAATATCTTCCGTTCAAAACTGGAAAGAAGCTTTCTGAGAAACTGCTCTGTGTTCTGTTAATTCATCTCACAGAGTTACATCTTTCCCTTCAAGAAGCCTTTCGCTAAGGCTGTTCTTGTGGAATTGGCAAAGGGATATTTGGAAGCCCATAGAGGGCTATGGTGAAAAAGGAAATATCTTACGTTCAAAACTGGAAAGAAGCTTTCTGAGAAACTGCTCTGTGTTCTGTTAATTCATCTCACAGAGTTACATCTTTCCCTTCAAGAAGCCTTTCGCTAAGGCTGTTCTTGTGGAATTGGCAAAGGGATATTTGGAAGCCCATAGAGGGCTATGGTGAATAAGGAAATATCTTCCGTTCAAAACTGGAAAGAAGCTTTCTGAGAAACTGCTCTGTGTTCTGTTAATTCATCTCACAGAATTACATCTTTCCCTTCAAGAAGCCTTTCGCTAAGGCTGTTCTTGTGGAATTGGCAAAGGGATATTTGGAAGCCCATAGAGGGCTATGGTGAAAAAGGAAATATCTTCCGTTCAAAACTGGAAAGAAGCTTTCTGAGAAACTGCTCTGTGTTCTGTTAATTCATCTCACAGAGTTACATCTTTCCCTTCAAGAAGCCTTTCGCTAAGGCTGTTCTTGTGGAATTGGCAAAGGGATATTTGGAAGCCCATAGAGGGCTATGGTGAAAAAGGAAATATCTTCCGTTCAAAACTGGAAAGAAGCTTTCTGAGAAACTGCTCTGTGTTCTGTTAATTCATCTCACAGAGTTACATCTTTCCCTTCAAGAAGCCTTTCGCTAAGGCTGTTCTTGTGGAATTGGCAAAGGGATATTTGGAAGCCCATAGAGGGCTATGGTGAAAAAGGAAATACCTTCCGTTCAAAACTGGAAAGAATCTTTCTGAGAAACTGCTCTGTGTTCTGTTCATTCATCTCACAGAGTTACATCTTTCCCTTCAAGAAGCCTTTCGCTAAGGCTGTTCTTGTGGAATTGGCAAAGGGATATTTGGAAGCCCATAGAGGGCTATGGTGAAAAAGAAAATATCTTCCGTTCAAAACTGGAAAGAAGCTTTCTGAGAAACTGCTCTGTGATCTGTTAATTCATCTCACAGAGATACATCTTTCCCTTCAAGAAGCCTTTCGCTAAGGCTGTTCTTGTGGAATTGGCAAAGGGATATTTGGAAGCCCATAGAGGGCTATGGTGAAAAAGAAAATATCTTCCGTTCAAAACTGGAAAGAAGCTTTCTGAGAAACTGCTCTGTGATCTGTTAATTCATCTCACAGAGTTACATCTTTCCCTTCAAGAAGCCTTTCGCTAAGGCTGTTCTTGTGGAATTGGCAAAGGGATATTTGGAAGCCCATAGAGGGCTATGGTGAAAAAGGAAATATCTTCCGTTCAAAACTGGAAAGAAGCTTTCTGAGAAACTGCTCTGTGTTCTGTTAATTCATCTCACAGAGTTACATCTTTCCCTTCAAGAAGCCTTTCGCTAAGGCTGTTCTTGTGGAATTGGCAAAGGGATATTTGGAAGCCCATAGAGGGCTATGGTGAAAAAGGAAATATCTTACGTTCAAAACTGGAAAGAAGCTTTCTGAGAAACTGCTCTGTGTTCTGTTAATTCATCTCACAGAGTTACATCTTTCCCTTCAAGAAGCCTTTCGCTAAGGCTGTTCTTGTGGAATTGGCAAAGGGATATTTGGAAGCCCATAGAGGGCTATGGTGAATAAGGAAATATCTTCCGTTCAAAACTGGAAAGAAGCTTTCTGAGAAACTGCTCTGTGTTCTGTTAATTCATCTCACAGAGTTACATCTTTCCCTTCAAGAAGCCTTTCGCTAAGGCTGTTCTTGTGGAATTGGCAAAGGGATATTTGGAAGCCCATAGAGGGCTATGGTGAAAAAGGAAATATCTTCCGTTCAAAACTGGAAAGAAGCTTTCTGAGAAACTGCTCTGTGTTCTGTTAATTCATCTCACAGAGTTACATCTTTCCCTTCAAGAAGCCTTTCGCTAAGGCTGTTCTTGTGGAATTGGCAAAGGGATATTTGGAAGCCCATAGAGGGCTATGGTGAAAAAGGAAATACCTTCCGTTCAAAACTGGAAAGAATCTTTCTGAGAAACTGCTCTGTGTTCTGTTCATTCATCTCACAGAGTTACATCTTTCCCTTCAAGAAGCCTTTCGCTAAGGCTGTTCTTGTGGAATTGGCAAAGGGATATTTGGAAGCCCATAGAGGGCTATGGTGAAAAAGAAAATATCTTCCGTTCAAAACTGGAAAGAAGCTTTCTGAGAAACTGCTCTGTGATCTGTTAATTCATCTCACAGAGATACATCTTTCCCTTCAAGAAGCCTTTCGCTAAGGCTGTTCTTGTGGAATTGGCAAAGGGATATTTGGAAGCCCATAGAGGGCTATGGTGAAAAAGGAAATATCTTCCGTTCAAAACTGGAAAGAAGCTTTCTGAGAAACTGCTCTGTGTTCTGTTAATTCATCTCACAGAGTTACATCTTTCCCTTCAAGAAGCCTTTCGCTAAGGCTGTTCTTGTGGAATTGGCAAAGGGATATTTGGAAGCCCATAGAGGGCTATGGTGAAAAAGGAAATATCTTCCGTTCAAAACTGGAAAGAATCTTTCTGAGAAACTGCTCTGTGTTCTGTTAATTCATCTCATAGAGTTACATCTTTCCCTTCAAGAAGCCTTTCGCTAAGGCTGTTCTTGTGGAATTGGCAAAGGGATATTTGGAAGCCCATAGAGGGCTATGGTGAAAAAGGAAATATCTTCCGTTCAAAACTGGATAGAAGCTTTCTGAGAAACTGCTCTGTGTTCTGTTAATTCATCTCACAGAGTTACATCTTTCCCTTCAAGAAGCCTTTCGCTAAGGCTGTTCTTGTGGAATTGGCAAAGGGATATTAGGAAGCCCATAGAGGGCTATGGTGAAAAAGGAAATATCTTCCGTTCAAAACTCGAAAGAAGCTTTCTGAGAAACTGCTCTGTGTTCTGTTAATTCATCTCACAGATTTACATCTTTCCCTTCAAGAAGCCTTTCGCTAAGGCTGTTCTTGTGGAATTGGCAAAGGGATATTTGGAAGCCCATAGAGGGCTATGGTGAAAAAGGAAATATCTTCCGTTCAAAACTCGAAAGAAGCTTTCTGAGAAACTGCTCTGTGTTCTGTTAATTCATCTCACGGAGTTACATCTTTCCCTTCAAGAAGCCTTTCGCTAAGGCTGTTCTTGTGGAATTGGCAAAGGGATATTTGGAACCCCTAGAGGGCTATGGTGAAAAAGAAAATATCTTCCGTTCAAAACTGGAAAGAAGCTTTCTGAGAAACTGCTCTGTGTTCTGTTAATTCATCTCACAGAGTTACATCTTTCCCTTCAAGAAGCCTTTCGCTAAGGCTGTTCTTGTGGAATTGGCAAAGGGATATTTGGAAGCCCATAGAGGGCTATGGTGAAAAAGGAAATATCTTCCGTTCAAAACTGGAAAGAAGCTTTCTGAGAAACTGCTCTGTGTTCTGTTAATTCATCTCACAGAGTTACATCTTTCCCTTCAAGAAGCCTTTCGCTAAGGCTGTTCTTGTGGAATTGGCAAAGGGATATTTGGAAGCCCATAGAGGGCTATGGTGAAAAAGGAAATACCTTCCGTTCAAAACTGGAAAGAATCTTTCTGAGAAACTGCTCTGTGTTCTGTTAATTCATCTCACAGAGTTACATCTTTCCCTTCAAGAAGCCTTTCGCTAAGGCTGTTCTTGTGGAATTGGCAAAGGGATATTTGGAAGCCCATAGAGGGCTATGGTGAAAAAGAAAATATCTTCCGTTCAAAACTGGAAAGAAGCTTTCTGAGAAACTGCTCTGTGATCTGTTAATTCATCTCACAGAGATACATCTTTCCCTTCAAGAAGCCTTTCGCTAAGGCTGTTCTTGTGGAATTGGCAAAGGGATATTTGGAAGCCCATAGAGGGCTATGGTGAAAAAGGAAATATCTTCCGTTCAAAACTGGAAAGAAGCTTTCTGAGAAACTGCTCTGTGTTCTGTTAATTCATCTCACAGAGTTACATCTTTCCCTTCAAGAAGCCTTTCGCTAAGGCTGTTCTTGTGGAATTGGCAAAGGGATATTTGGAAGCCCATAGAGGGCTATGGTGAAAAAGGAAATATCTTCCGTTCAAAACTGGAAAGAATCTTTCTCAGAAACTGCTCTGTGTTCTGTTAATTCATCTCATAGAGTTACATCTTTCCCTTCAAGAAGCCTTTCGCTAAGGCTGTTCTTGTGGAATTGGCAAAGGGATATTTGGAAGCCCATAGAGGGCTATGGTGAAAAAGGAAATATCTTCCGTTCAAAACTGGATAGAAGCTTTCTGAGAAACTGCTCTGTGTTCTGTTAATTCATCTCACAGAGTTACATCTTTCCCTTCAAGAAGCCTTTCGCTAAGGCTGTTCTTGTGGAATTGGCAAAGGGATATTAGGAAGCCCATAGAGGGCTATGGTGAAAAAGGAAATATCTTCCGTTCAAAACTCGAAAGAAGCTTTCTGAGAAACTGCTCTGTGTTCTGTTAATTCATCTCACAGATTTACATCTTTCCCTTCAAGAAGCCTTTCGCTAAGACTGTTCTTGTGGAATTGGCAAAGGGATATTTGGAAGCCCATAGAGGGCTATGGTGAAAAAGGAAATATCTTCCGTTCAAAACTCGAAAGAAGCTTTCTGAGAAACTGCTCTGTGTTCTGTTAATTCATCTCACAGAGTTACATCTTTCCCTTCAAGAAGCCTTTCGCTAAGGCTGTTCTTGTGGAATTGGCAAAGGGATATTTGGAAGCCCATAGAGGGCTATGGTGAAAAAGAAAATATCTTCCGTTCAAAACTGGAAAGAAGCTTTCTGAGAAACTGCTCTGTGTTCTGTTAATTCATCTCACAGAGTTACATCTTTCCCTTCAAGAAGCCTTTCGCTAAGGCTGTTCTTGTTGAATTGGCAAAGGGATATTTGGAAGCCCATAGAGGGCTATGGTGAAAAAGGAAATATCTTCCGTTCAAAACTGGAAAGAAGCTTTCTGAGAAACTGTTCTGTGTTCTGTTAATTAATCTCACAGAGTTACATCTTTCCCTTCAAGAAGCCTTTCGCTAAGGCTGTTCTTGTGGAATTGGCAAAGGGATATTTGGAAGCCCATAGAGGGCTATGGTGAAAAAGAAAATATCTTCCGTTCAAAACTGGAAAGAAGCTTTCTGAGAAACTGCTCTGTGTTCTGTTAATTCATCTCACAGAGTTACATCTTTCCCTTCAAGAAGCCTTTCGCTAAGGCTGTTCTTGTGGAATTGGCAAAGGGATATTTGGAAGCCCATAGAGGGCTATGGTGAAAAAGGAAATATCTTCCATTCAAAACTGGAAAGAAGCTTTCTGAGAAACTGCTCTGTGTTCTGTTAATTCATCTCACAGAGTTACATCTGTCCCTTCAAGAAGCCTTTCGCTAAGGCTGTTCTTGTGGAATTGGCAAAGGGATATTTGGAAGCCCATAGAGGGCTATGGTGAAAAAAGAAATATCTTCCGTTCAAAACTGGAAAGAAGCTTTCTGAGAAACTGCTCTGTGTTCTGTTAATTCATCTCACAGAGTTACATCTTTCCCTTCAAGAAGCCTTTCGCTAAGGCTGTTCTTGTGGAATTGGCAAAGGGATATTTGGAAGCCCATAGAGGGCTATGGTGAAAAAGAAAATATCTTCCGTTCAAAACTGGAAAGAAGCTTTCTGAGAAACTGCTCTGTGATCTGTTAATTCATCTCACAGAGTTACATCTTTCCCTTCAAGAAGCCTTTCGCTAAGGCTGTTCTTGTGGAATTGGCAAAGGGATTTTGGAAGCCCATAGAGGGCTATGGTGAAAAAGGAAATATCTTCCGTTCAAAACTGGAAAGAAGCTTTCTGAAAAACTGCTCTGTGTTCTGTTAATTCATCTCACAGAGTTACATCTTTCCCTTCAAGAAGCCTTTCGCTAAGGCTGTTCTTGTGGAATTGGCAAAGGGATATTTTTAAGCCCATAGAGGGCTATGGTGAAAAAGGAAATAACTTCAGTTCAAAACTGGAAAGAAGCTTTCTGAGAAACTGCTCTGTGTTCTGTTAATTCATCTCACAGAGTTACATCTTTCCCTTTCAGAAACCTTTCGCTAAGACTCTTCTTGTGGAATTGGCAAAGGGATATTTGGAAGCCCATAGAGGGCTATGGTGAAAAAGAAAATATCTTCCGTTCAAAACTGGAAAGAAGCTTTCTGAGAAACTGCTCTGTGTTCTGTTAATTCATCTCACAGAGTTACATCTTTCCCTTCAAGAAGCCTTTCGCTAAGGCTGTTCTTGTGGAATTGGCAAAGGGATATTTGGAAGCCCATAGAGGGCTATGGTGAAAAAGGAAATATCTTCCGTTCAAAACTGGAAAGAAGCTTTCTGAGAAACTGCTCTGTGTTCTGTTAATTCATCTCACAGAGTTACATCTTTCCCTTCAAGAAGCCTTTCGCTAAGGCTGTTCTTGTGGAATTGGCAAAGGGATATTTGGAAGCCCATAGAGGGCTATGGTGAAAAAGGAAATATCTTCCGTTCAAAACTGGAAAGAATCTTTCTGAGAAACTGCTCTGTGTTCTGTTAATTCATCTCATAGAGTTACATCTTTCCCTTCAAGAAGCCTTTCGCTAAGGCTGTTCTTGTGGAATTGGCAAAGGGATATTTGGAAGCCCATAGAGGGCTATGGTGAAAAAGGAAATATCTTCCGTTCAAAACTGGATAGAAGCTTTCTGAGAAACTGCTCTGTGTTCTGTTAATTCATCTCACAGAGTTACATCTTTCCCTTCAAGAAGCCTTTCGCTAAGGCTGTTCTTGTGGAATTGGCAAAGGGATATTAGGAAGCCCATAGAGGGCTATGGTGAAAAAGGAAATATCTTCCGTTCAAAACTCGAAAGAAGCTTTCTGAGAAACTGCTCTGTGTTCTGTTAATTCATCTCACAGATTTACATCTTTCCCTTCAAGAAGCCTTTCGCTAAGGCTGTTCTTGTGGAATTGGCAAAGGGATATTTGGAAGCCCATAGAGGGCTATGGTGAAAAAGGAAATATCTTCCGTTCAAAACTCGAAAGAAGCTTTCTGAGAAACTGCTCTGTGTTCTGTTAATTCATCTCACGGAGTTACATCTTTCCCTTCAAGAAGCCTTTCGCTAAGGCTGTTCTTGTGGAATTGGCAAAGGGATATTTGGAACCCCTAGAGGGCTATGGTGAAAAAGAAAATATCTTCCGTTCAAAACTGGAAAGAAGCTTTCTGAGAAACTGCTCTGTGTTCTGTTAATTCATCTCACAGAGTTACATCTTTCCCTTCAAGAAGCCTTTCGCTAAGGCTGTTCTTGTGGAATTGGCAAAGGGATATTTGGAAGCCCATAGAGGGCTATGGTGAAAAAGGAAATATCTTCCGTTCAAAACTGGAAAGAAGCTTTCTGAGAAACTGCTCTGTGTTCTGTTAATTCATCTCACAGAGTTACATCTTTCCCTTCAAGAAGCCTTTCGCTAAGGCTGTTCTTGTGGAATTGGCAAAGGGATATTTGGAAGCCCATAGAGGGCTATGGTGAAAAAGGAAATACCTTCCGTTCAAAACTGGAAAGAATCTTTCTGAGAAACTGCTCTGTGTTCTGTTAATTCATCTCACAGAGTTACATCTTTCCCTTCAAGAAGCCTTTCGCTAAGGCTGTTCTTGTGGAATTGGCAAAGGGATATTTGGAAGCCCATAGAGGGCTATGGTGAAAAAGAAAATATCTTCCGTTCAAAACTGGAAAGAAGCTTTCTGAGAAACTGCTCTGTGATCTGTTAATTCATCTCACAGAGATACATCTTTCCCTTCAAGAAGCCTTTCGCTAAGGCTGTTCTTGTGGAATTGGCAAAGGGATATTTGGAAGCCCATAGAGGGCTATGGTGAAAAAGGAAATATCTTCCGTTCAAAACTGGAAAGAAGCTTTCTGAGAAACTGCTCTGTGTTCTGTTAATTCATCTCACAGAGTTACATCTTTCCCTTCAAGAAGCCTTTCGCTAAGGCTGTTCTTGTGGAATTGGCAAAGGGATATTTGGAAGCCCATAGAGGGCTATGGTGAAAAAGGAAATATCTTCCGTTCAAAACTGGAAAGAATCTTTCTCAGAAACTGCTCTGTGTTCTGTTAATTCATCTCATAGAGTTACATCTTTCCCTTCAAGAAGCCTTTCGCTAAGGCTGTTCTTGTGGAATTGGCAAAGGGATATTTGGAAGCCCATAGAGGGCTATGGTGAAAAAGGAAATATCTTCCGTTCAAAACTGGATAGAAGCTTTCTGAGAAACTGCTCTGTGTTCTGTTAATTCATCTCACAGAGTTACATCTTTCCCTTCAAGAAGCCTTTCGCTAAGGCTGTTCTTGTGGAATTGGCAAAGGGATATTAGGAAGCCCATAGAGGGCTATGGTGAAAAAGGAAATATCTTCCGTTCAAAACTCGAAAGAAGCTTTCTGAGAAACTGCTCTGTGTTCTGTTAATTCATCTCACAGATTTACATCTTTCCCTTCAAGAAGCCTTTCGCTAAGACTGTTCTTGTGGAATTGGCAAAGGGATATTTGGAAGCCCATAGAGGGCTATGGTGAAAAAGGAAATATCTTCCGTTCAAAACTCGAAAGAAGCTTTCTGAGAAACTGCTCTGTGTTCTGTTAATTCATCTCACAGAGTTACATCTTTCCCTTCAAGAAGCCTTTCGCTAAGGCTGTTCTTGTGGAATTGGCAAAGGGATATTTGGAAGCCCATAGAGGGCTATGGTGAAAAAGAAAATATCTTCCGTTCAAAACTGGAAAGAAGCTTTCTGAGAAACTGCTCTGTGTTCTGTTAATTCATCTCACAGAGTTACATCTTTCCCTTCAAGAAGCCTTTCGCTAAGGCTGTTCTTGTTGAATTGGCAAAGGGATATTTGGAAGCCCATAGAGGGCTATGGTGAAAAAGGAAATATCTTCCGTTCAAAACTGGAAAGAAGCTTTCTGAGAAACTGTTCTGTGTTCTGTTAATTAATCTCACAGAGTTACATCTTTCCCTTCAAGAAGCCTTTCGCTAAGGCTGTTCTTGTGGAATTGGCAAAGGGATATTTGGAAGCCCATAGAGGGCTATGGTGAAAAAGAAAATATCTTCCGTTCAAAACTGGAAAGAAGCTTTCTGAGAAACTGCTCTGTGTTCTGTTAATTCATCTCACAGAGTTACATCTTTCCCTTCAAGAAGCCTTTCGCTAAGGCTGTTCTTGTGGAATTGGCAAAGGGATATTTGGAAGCCCATAGAGGGCTATGGTGAAAAAGGAAATATCTTCCATTCAAAACTGGAAAGAAGCTTTCTGAGAAACTGCTCTGTGTTCTGTTAATTCATCTCACAGAGTTACATCTGTCCCTTCAAGAAGCCTTTCGCTAAGGCTGTTCTTGTGGAATTGGCAAAGGGATATTTGGAAGCCCATAGAGGGCTATGGTGAAAAAAGAAATATCTTCCGTTCAAAACTGGAAAGAAGCTTTCTGAGAAACTGCTCTGTGTTCTGTTAATTCATCTCACAGAGTTACATCTTTCCCTTCAAGAAGCCTTTCGCTAAGGCTGTTCTTGTGGAATTGGCAAAGGGATATTTGGAAGCCCATAGAGGGCTATGGTGAAAAAGAAAATATCTTCCGTTCAAAACTGGAAAGAAGCTTTCTGAGAAACTGCTCTGTGATCTGTTAATTCATCTCACAGAGTTACATCTTTCCCTTCAAGAAGCCTTTCGCTAAGGCTGTTCTTGTGGAATTGGCAAAGGGATTTTGGAAGCCCATAGAGGGCTATGGTGAAAAAGGAAATATCTTCCGTTCAAAACTGGAAAGAAGCTTTCTGAGAAACTGCTCTGTGTTCTGTTAATTCATCTCACAGAGTTACATCTTTCCCTTCAAGAAGCCTTTCGCTAAGGCTGTTCTTGTGGAATTGGCAAAGGGATATTTGGAAGCCCATAGAGGGCTATGGTGAAAAAGGAAATAACTTCAGTTCAAAACTGGAAAGAAGCTTTCTGAGAAACTGCTCTGTGTTCTGTTAATTCATCTCACAGAGTTACATCTTTCCCTTTAAGAAACCTTTCGCTAAGACTCTTCTTGTGGAATTGGCAAAGGGATATTTGGAAGCCCATAGAGGGCTATGGTGAAAAAGGAAATATCTTCCGTTCAAAACTGGAAAGAAGCTTTCTGAGAAACTGCTCTGTGTTCTGTTAATTCATCTCACAGAGTTACATCTTTCCCTTCAAGAAGCCTTTCGCTAAGGCTGTTCTTGTGGAATTGGCAAAGGGATATTTGGAAGCCCATAGAGGTCTATGGTGAAAAAGGAAATATCTTCCGTTCAAAACTGGAAAGAAGCTTTCTGAGAAACTGCTCTGTGTTCTGTTAATTCATCTCACAGAGTTACATCTTTCCCTTCAAGAAGCCTTTCGCTAAGGCTGTTCTTGTGGAATTGGCAAACTTATATTTGGAAGCCCATAGAGGGCTATGGTGAAAAAGGAAATATCTTCCGTTCAAAACTGGAAAGAAGCTTTCTGAGAAACTGCTCTGTGTTCTGTTAATTCATCTCACAGAGTTACATCTTTCCCTTCAAGAAGCCTTTCGCTAAGGCTGTTCTTGTGGAATTGGCAAAGGGATATTTGGAAGCCCATAGAGGGCTATGGTGAAAAAGAAAATATATTCCGTTCAAAACTGGAAAGAAGCTTTCTGAGAAACTGCTCTGTGTTCTGTTAATTCATCTCACAGAGTTACAACTTTCCCTTCAAGAAGCCTTTCGCTACGGCTGTTCTTGTGGAATTGGCAAAGGGATATTTGGAAGCCCATAGAGGGCTATGGTGAAAAAGAAAATAACTTCCGTTCAAAACTGGAAAGAAGCTTTCTGAGAAACTGCTCTGTGTTCTGTTAATTCATCTCACAGAGTTACATCTTTCCCTTCAAGAAGCCTTTCGCTAAGACTGTTCTTGTGGAATTGGCAAAGGGATATTTGGAAGCCCATAGAGGGCTATGGTGAAAAAGGAAATATCTTACGTTCAAAACTGGAAAGAAGCTTTCTGAGAAACTGCTCTGTGTTCTGTTCATTCATCTCACAGAGTTACATCTTTCCCTTCAAGAAGCCTTTCGCTAAGGCTGTTCTTGTGGAATTGGCAAAGGGATATTTGGAAGCCCATAGAGGGCTATGGTGAATAAGGAAATATCTTCCGTTCAAAACTGGAAAGAAGCTTTCTGAGAAACTGCTCTGTGTTCTGTTAATTCACCTCACAGAGTTACATCTTTCCCTTCAAGAAGCCTTTCGCTAAGGCTGTTCTTGTGGAATTGGCAAAGGGATATTTGGAAGCCCATAGAGGGCTATGGTGAAAAAGGAAATATCTTCCGTTCAAAACTGGAAAGAAGCTTTCTGAGAAACTGCTCTGTGTTCTGTTAATTCATCTCACAGAGTTACATCTTTCCCTTCAAGAATCCTTTCGCTATGTTCTTGTGGAATTGGCAAAGGGATATTTGGAAGCCCATAGAGGGCTATGGTGAAAAAGGAAATATCTTCCGTTCAAAACTCGAAAGAAGCTTTCTGAGAAACTGCTCTGTGTTCTGTTAATTCATCTCACAGAGTTACATCTTTCCCTTCAAGAAGCCTTTAGCTAAGGCTGTTCTTGTGGAATTGGCAAAGGGATATTTGGAAGCCCATAGAGGGCTATGGTGAAAAAGAAAATATCTTCCGTTCAAAATTGGAAAGAAGCTTTCTGAGAAACTGCTCTGTGTTCTGTTAATTCATCTCACAGAGTTACATCTTTCCCTTCAAGAAGCCTTTCGCTAAGGCTGTTCTTGTGGAATTGGCAAAGGGATATTTGGAAGCCCATAGAGGGCTATGGTGAAAAAGGAAATAACTTCCGTTCAAAACTGGAAAGAAGCTTTCTGAGAAACTGCTCTGTGTTCTGTTAATTCATCTCACAGAGTTACATCTTTCCCTTTAAGAAGCCTTTCGCTAAGACTGTTCTTGTGGAATTGGCAAAGGGATATTTGGAAGCCCATAGAGGGCTATGGTGAAAAAGGAAATATCTTCCGTTCAAAACTGGAAAGAAGCTTTCTGAGAAACTGCTCTGTGTTCTGTTAATTCATCTCACAGAGTCACATCTTTCCCTTCAAGAAGCCTTTCGCTAAGGCTGTTCTTGTGGAATTGGCAAAGGGATATTTGGAAGCCCATAGAGGGCTATGGTGAAAAAGGAAATATCTTACGTTCAAAACTGGAAAGAAGCTTTCTGAGAAACTGCTCTGTGTTCTGTTAATTCATCTCACAGAGTTACATCTTTCCCTTCAAGAATCCTTTCGCTATGTTCTTGTGGAATTGGCAAAGGGATATTTGGAAGCCCATAGAGGGCTATGGTGAAAAAGGAAATATCTTCCGTTCAAAACTCGAAAGAAGCTTTCTGAGAAACTGCTCTGTGTTCTGTTAATTCATCTCACAGAGTTACATCTTTCCCTTCAAGAAGCCTTTAGGTAAGGCTGTTCTTGTGGAATTGGCAAAGGGATATTTGGAAGCCCATAGAGGGCTATGGTGAAAAAGAAAATATCTTCCGTTCAAAACTGGAAAGAAGCTTTCTGAGAAACTGCTCTGTGTTCTGTTAATTCATCTCACAGAGTTACATCTTTCCCTTCAAGAAGTCTTTCGCTAAGGCTGTTCTTGTGGAATTGGCAAAGGGATATTTGGAAGCCCATAGAGGGCTATGGTGAAAAAGGAAATATCTTCCATTCAAAACTGGAAAGAAGCTTTCTGAGAAACTGCTCTGTGTTCTGTTAATTCATCTCACAGAGTTACATCTTTCCCTTCAAGAAGCCTTTCGCTAAGGCTGTTCTTGTGGAATTGGAAAAGGGATATTTGGAAGCCCATAGAGGGCTATGGTGAAAAAGGAAATATCTTCCGTTCAAAACTGGAAAGAAGCTTTCTGAGAAACTGCTCTGTGTTCTGTTAATTCATCTCACAGAGTTACATCTTTCCCTTCAAGAAGCCTTTCGCTAAGGCTGTTCTTGTGGAATTGGCAAAGGGATATTTGGAAGCCCATAGAGGGCTATGGTGAAAAAGAAAATATCTTCCGTTCAAAACTGGAAAGAAGCTTTCTGAGAAACTGCTCTGTGTTCTGTTAATTCATCTCACAGAGATACATCTTTCCCTTCAAGAAGCCTTTCGCTAAGGCTGTTCTTGTGGAATTGGCAAAGGGATATTTGGAAGCCCATAGAGGGCTATGGGGAAAAAGGAAATATCTTCCGTTCAAAACTGGAAAGAAGCTTTCTGAGAAACTGCTCTGTGTTCTGTTAATTCATCTCACAGAGTTACATCTTTCCCTTCAAGAAGCCTTTCGCTAAGGCTGTTCTTGTGGAATTGGCAAAGGGATATTTGGAAGCCCATAGAGGGCTATGGTGAAAAAGGAAATATCTTCCGTTCAAAACTGGAAAGAAGCTTTCTGAGAAACTGCTCTGTGTTCTGTTAATTCATCTCACAGAGTTACATCTTTCCCTTCAAAAGCCTTTCGCTAAGACTGTTCTTGTGGAATTGGCAAAGGGATATTTGGAAGCCCATAGAGGGCTATGGTGAAAAAGGAAATACCTTCCGTTCAAAACTCGAAAGAAGCTTTCTGAGAAACTGCTCTGTGTTCTGTTAATTCATCTCACAGAGTTACATCTTTCCCTTCAAGAAGCCTTTAGCTAAGGCTGTTCTTGTGGAATTGGCAAAGGGATATTTGGAAGCCCATAGAGGGCTATGGTGAAAAAGAAAATATCTTCCGTTCAAAACTGGAAAGAAGCTTTCTGAGAAACTGCTCTGTGTTCTGTTAATTCATCTCACAGAGTTACATCTTTCCCTTCAAGAAGCCTTTCGCTAAGGCTGTTCTTGTGGAATTGGCAAAGGGATATTTGGAAGCCCATAGAGGGCTATGGTGAAAAAGGAAATATCTTCCATTCAAAACTGGAAAGAAGCTTTCTGAGAAACTGCTCTGTGTTCTGTTAATTCATCTCACAGAGTTACATCTTTCCCTTCAAGAAGCCTTTCGCTAAGGCTGTTCTTGTGGAATTGGCAAAGGGATATTTGGAAGCCCATAGAGGGCTATGGTGAAAAAAGAAATATCTTCCGTTCAAAACTGGAAAGAAGCTTTCTGAGAAACTGCTCTGTGTTCTGTTAATTCATCTCACAGAGTTACATCTTTCCCTTCAAGAAGCCTTTAGGTAAGGCTGTTCTTGTGGAATTGGCAAAGGGATATTTGGAAGCCCATAGAGGGCTATGGTGAAAAAGAAAATATCTTCCGTTCAAAACTGGAAAGAAGCTTTCTGAGAAACTGCTCTGTGTTCTGTTAATTCATCTCACAGAGTTACATCTTTCCCTTCAAGAAGTCTTTCGCTAAGGCTGTTCTTGTGGAATTGGCAAAGGGATATTTGGAAGCCCATAGAGGGCTATGGTGAAAAAGGAAATATCTTCCATTCAAAACTGGAAAGAAGCTTTCTGAGAAACTGCTCTGTGTTCTGTTAATTCATCTCACAGAGTTACATCTTTCCCTTCAAGAAGCCTTTCGCTAAGGCTGTTCTTGTGGAATTGGAAAAGGGATATTTGGAAGCCCATAGAGGGCTATGGTGAAAAAGGAAATATCTTCCGTTCAAAACTGGAAAGAAGCTTTCTGAGAAACTGCTCTGTGTTCTGTTAATTCATCTCACAGAGTTACATCTTTCCCTTCAAGAAGCCTTTCGCTAAGGCTGTTCTTGTGGAATTGGCAAAGGGATATTTGGAAGCCCATAGAGGGCTATGGTGAAAAAGGAAATATCTTCCGTTCAAAACTGGAAAGAAGTTTTCTGAGAAACTGCTCTGTGTTCTGTTAATTCATCTCACAGAGTTACATCTTTCCCTTCAAGAAGCCTTTCGCTAAGGCTGTTCTTGTGGAATTGGCAAAGGGATATTTGGAAGCCCATAGAGGGCTATGGTGAAAAAGAAAATATCTTCCGTTCAAAACTGGAAAGAAGCTTTCTGAGAAACTGCTCTGTGTTCTGTTAATTCATCTCACAGAGATACATCTTTCCCTTCAAGAAGCCTTTCGCTAAGGCTGTTCTTGTGGAATTGGCAAAGGGATATTTGGAAGCCCATAGAGGGCTATGGGGAAAAAGGAAATATCTTCCGTTCAAAACTGGAAAGAAGCTTTCTGAGAAACTGCTCTGTGTTCTGTTAATTCATCTCACAGAGTTACATCTTTCCCTTCAAGAAGCCTTTCGCTAAGGCTGTTCTTGTGGAATTGGCAAAGGGATATTTGGAAGCCCATAGAGGGCTATGGTGAAAAAGGAAATATCTTCCGTTCAAAACTGGAAAGAAGCTTTCTGAGAAACTGCTCTGTGTTCTGTTAATTCATCTCACAGAGTTACATCTTTCCCTTCAAAAGCCTTTCGCTAAGACTGTTCTTGTGGAATTGGCAAAGGGATATTTGGAAGCCCATAGAGGGCTATGGTGAAAAAGGAAATACCTTCCGTTCAAAACTCGAAAGAAGCTTTCTGAGAAACTGCTCTGTGTTCTGTTAATTCATCTCACAGAGTTACATCTTTCCCTTCAAGAAGCCTTTAGCTAAGGCTGTTCTTGTGGAATTGGCAAAGGGATATTTGGAAGCCCATAGAGGGCTATGGTGAAAAAGAAAATATCTTCCGTTCAAAACTGGAAAGAAGCTTTCTGAGAAACTGCTCTGTGTTCTGTTAATTCATCTCACAGAGTTACATCTTTCCCTTCAAGAAGCCTTTCGCTAAGGCTGTTCTTGTGGAATTGGCAAAGGGATATTTGGAAGCCCATAGAGGGCTATGGTGAAAAAGGAAATATCTTCCATTCAAAACTGGAAAGAAGCTTTCTGAGAAACTGCTCTGTGTTCTGTTAATTCATCTCACAGAGTTACATCTTTCCCTTCAAGAAGCCTTTCGCTAAGGCTGTTCTTGTGGAATTGGCAAAGGGATATTTGGAAGCCCATAGAGGGCTATGGTGAAAAAAGAAATATCTTCCGTTCAAAACTGGAAAGAAGCTTTCTGAGAAACTGCTCTGTGTTCTGTTCATTCATCTCACAGAGTTACATCTTTCCCTTCAAGAAGCCTTTCGCTAAGGCTGTTCTTGTGGAATTGGCAAAGGGATATTTGGAAGCCCATAGAGGGCTATGGTGAAAAAGAAAATATTTTCCGTTCAAAACTGGAAAGAAGCTTTCTGAGAAACTGCTCTGTGATCTGTTAATTCATCTCACAGAGTTACATCTTTCCCTTCAAGAAGCCTTTCGCTAAGGCTGTTCTTGTGGAATTGGCAAAGGGATATTTGGAAGCCCATAGAGGGCTATGGTGAAAAAGGAAATATCTTCCGTTCAAAACTGGAAAGAAGCTTTCTGAGAAACTGCTCTGTGTTCTGTTAATTCATCTCACAGAGTTACATCTTTCCCTTCAAGAAGCCTTTCGCTAAGGCTGTTCTTGTGGAATTGGCAAAGGGATATTTGGAAGCCCATAGAGGGCTATGGTGAAAAAGGAAATATCTTCCGTTCAAAACTGGAAAGAAGCTTTCTGAGAAACTGCTCTGTGTTCTGTTAATTCATCTCACAGAGTTACATCTTTCCCTTCAAGAAGCCTTTCGCTAAGGCTGTTCTTGTGGAATTGGCAAAGGGATATTTGGAAGCCCATAGAGGGCTATGGTGAAAAAGGAAATATCTTCCGTTCAAAACTGGAAAGAAGCTTTCTGAGAAACTGCTCTGTGTTCTGTTAATTCATCTCACAGAGTTACATCTTTCCCTTCAAGAAGCCTTTCGCTAAGGCTGTTCTTGTGGAATTGGCAAAGGGATATTTGGAAGCCCATAGAGGGCTATGGTGAAAAAGGAAATAACTTCAGTTCAAAACTGGAAAGAAGCTTTCTGAGAAACTGCTCTGTGTTCTGTTAATTCATCTCACAGAGTTACATCTTTCCCTTTAAGAAACCTTTCGCTAAGACTGTTCTTGTGGAATTGGCAAAGGGATATTTGGAAGCCCATAGAGGGCTATGGTGAAAAAGGAAATATCTTCCGTTCAAAACTGGAAAGAAGCTTTCTGAGAAACTGCTCTGTGTTCTGTTAATTCATCTCACAGAGTTACATCTTTCCCTTCAAGAAGCCTTTCGCTAAGGCTGTTCTTGTGGAATTGGCAAAGGGATATTTGGAAGCCCATAGAGGGCTATGGTGAAAAAGGAAATATCTTCCGTTCAAAACTGGAAAGAAGCTTTCTGAGAAACTGCTCTGTGTTCTGTTAATTCATCTCACAGAGTTACATCTTTCCCTTCAAGAAGCCTTTCGCTAAGGCTGTTCTTGTGGAATTGGCAAAGGGATATTTGGAAGCCCATAGAGGGCTATGGTGAAAAAGGAAATAACTTCAGTTCAAAACTGGAAAGAAGCTTTCTGAGAAACTGCTCTGTGTTCTGTTAATTCATCTCACAGAGTTACATCTTTCCCTTTAAGAAACCTTTCGCTAAGACTGTTCTTGTGGAATTGGCAAAGGGATATTTGGAAGCCCATAGAGGGCTATGGTGAAAAAGGAAATATCTTCCATTCAAAACTGGAAAGAAGCTTTCTGAGAAACTGCTCTGTGTTCTGTTAATTCATCTCACAGAGTTACATCTTTCCCTTCAAGAAGCCTTTCGCTAAGGCTGTTCTTGTGGAATTGGCAAAGGGATATTTGGAAGCCCATAGTGGTCTATGGTGGAAAAGGAAATATCTTCCGTTCAAAACTGGAAAGAAGCTTTCTGAGAAACTGCTCTGTGTTCTGTTAATTCATCTCACAGAGTTACATCTTTCCCTTCAAGAAGCCTTTCGCTAAGGCTGTTCTTGTGGAATTGGCAAACTTATATTTGGAAGCCCATAGAGGGCTATGGTGAAAAAGGAAATATCTTCCGTTCAAAACTGGAAAGAAGCTTTCTGAGAAACTGCTCTGTGTTCTGTTAATTCATCTCACAGAGTTACATCTTTCCCTTCAAGAAGCCTTTCGCTAAGGCTGTTCTTGTGGAATTGGCAAAGGGATATTTGGAAGCCCATAGAGGGCTATGGTGAAAAAGAAAATATATTCCGTTCAAAACTGGAAAGAAGCTTTCTGAGAAACTGCTCTGTGTTCTGTTAATTCATCTCACAGAGTTACATCTTTCCCTTCAAGAAGCCTTTCGCTAAGGCTGTTCTTGTGGAATTGGCAAAGGGATATTTGGAAGCCCATAGAGGGCTATGGTGAAAAAGGAAATAACTTCCGTTCAAAACTGGAAAGAAGCTTTCTGAGAAACTGCTCTGTGTTCTGCTAATTCATCTCACAGAGTTACATCTTTCCCTTTAAGAAGCCTTTGGCTAAGACTGTTCTTGTGGAATTGGCAAAGGGATATTTGGAAGCCCATAGAGGGCTATGGTGAAAAAGGAAATATCTTCCGTTCAAAACTGGAAAGAAGCTTTCTGAGAAACTGCTCTGTGTTCTGTTAATTCATCTCACAGAGTTACATCTTTCCCTTCAAGAAGCCTTTCGCTAAGGCTGTTCTTGTGGAATTGGCAAAGGGATATTTGGAAGCCCATAGAGGGCTATGGTGAAAAAGGAAATATCTTACGTTCAAAACTGGAAAGAAGCTTTCTGAGAAACTGCTCTGTGTTCTGTTAATTCATCTCACAGAGTTACATCTTTCCCTTCAAGAAGCCTTTCGCTAAGGCTGTTCTTGTGGAATTGGCAAAGTGATATTTGGAAGCCCATAGAGGGCTATGGTGAAAAAGGAAATATCTTACGTTCAAAACTGGAAAGAAGCTTTCTGAGAAACTGCTCTGTGTTCTGTTAATTCATCTCACAGAGTTACATCTTTCCCTTCAAGAAGCCTTTCGCTAAGGCTGTTCTTGTGGAATTGGCAAAGGGATATTTGGAAGCCCATAGAGGGCTATGGTGAAAAAGGAAATATCTTCCGTTCAAAACTGGATGGAAGCTTTCTGAGAAACTGCTCTGTGTTCTGTTAATTCATCTCACAGAGTTACATCTTTCCCTTCAAGAAGCCTTTCGCTAAGGCTGTTCTTGTGGAATTGGCAAAGGGATATTAGGAAGCCCATAGAGGGCTATGGTGAAAAAGGAAATATCTTCCGTTCAAAACTCGAAAGAAGCTTTCTGAGAAACTGCTCTGTGTTCTGTTAATTCATCTCACAGGTTTACATCTTTCCCTTCAAGAAGCCTTTCGCTAAGACTGTTCTTGTGGAATTGGCAAAGGGATATTTGGAAGCCCATAGAGGGCTATGGTGAAAAAGGAAATATCTTCCGTTCAAAACTCGAAAGAAGCTTTCTGAGAAACTGCTCTGTGTTCTGTTAATTCATCTCACAGAGTTACATCTTTCCCTTCAAGAAGCCTTTCGCTAAGGCTGTTCTTGTGGAATTGGCAAAGGGATATTTGGAAGCCCATAGAGGGCTATGGTGAAAAAGAAAATATCTTCCGTTCAAAACTGGAAAGAAGCTTTCTGAGAAACTGCTCTGTGTTCTGTTAATTCATCTCACAGAGTTACATCTTTCCCTTCAAGAAGCCTTTCGCTAAGGCTGTTCTTGTGGAATTGGCAAAGGGATATTTGGAAGCCCATAGAGGGCTATGGTGAAAAAGGAAATATCTTCCGTTCAAAACTGGAAAGAAGCTTTCTGAGAAACTGCTCTGTGTTCTGTTAATTCATCTCACAGAGTTACATCTTTCCCTTCAAGAAGCCTTTCGCTAAGGCTGTTCTTGTGGAATTGGCAAAGGGATATTTGGAAGCCCATAGAGGGCTATGGTGAAAAAGGAAATATCTTCCGTTCAAAACTGGAAAGAAGCTTTCTGAGAAACTGCTCTGTGTTCTGTTAATTCATCTCACAGAGTTACATCTTTCCCTTCAAGAAGCCTTTCGCTAAGGCTGTTCTTGTGGAATTGGCAAAGGGATATTTGGAAGCCCATAGAGGGCTATGGTGAAAAAGGAAATATCTTCCGTTCAAAACTGGGAAGAATCTTTCTGAGAAACTGCTCTGTGTTCTGTTAATTCATCTCACAGTGTTGCATCTTTCCCTTCAAGAAGCCTTTCGCTAAGGCTGTTCTTGTGGAATTGGCAAAGGGATATTTGGAAGCCCATAGAGGGCTATGGTGAAAAAGGAAATATCTTCCGTTCAAAACTGGAAAGAAGCTTTCTGAGAAACTGCTCTGTGTTCTGTTAATTCATCTCACAGAGTTACATCTTTCCCTTCAAGAAGCCTTTCGCTAAGGCTGTTCTTGTGGAATTGGCAAAGGGATATTTGGAAGCCCATAGAGGGCTATGGTGAAAAAGGAAATATCTTCCGTTCAAAACTGGAAAGAAGCTTTCTGAGAATCTGCTCTGTGTTCTGTTAATTCATCTCACAGAGTTACATCTTTCCCTTCAAGAAGCCTTTCGCTAAGGCTGTTCTTGTGGAATTGGCAAAGGGATATTTGGAAGCCCATAGAGGGCTATGGTGAAAAAGGAAATATCTTACGTTCAAAACTGGAAAGAAGCTTTCTGAGAAACTGCTCTGTGTTCTGTTAATTCATCTCACAGAGTTACATCTTTCCCTTCAAGAAGCCTTTCGCTAAGGCTGTTCTTGTGGAATTGGCAAAGGGATATTTGGAAGGCCATAGAGGGCTATGGTGAAAAAGGAAATATCTTCCGTTCAAAACTGGAAAGAAGCTTTCTGAGAAACTGCTCTGTGTTCTGTTAATTCATCTCACGGAGTTACATCTTTCCCTTCAAGAAGCCTTTCGCTAAGGCTGTTCTTGTGGAATTGGCAAAGGGATATTTGGAAGCCCATAGAGGGCTATGGTGAAAAAGGAAATATCTTCCGTTCAAAACTGGAAAGAAGCTTTCTGAGAAACTGCTCTGTGTTCTGTTCATTCATCTCACAGAGTTACATCTTTCGCTTCAAGAAGCCTTTCGCTAAGGCTGTTCTTGTGGAATTGGTAAAGGGATATTTGGAAGCCCATAGAGGGCTATGGTGAAAAAGGAAATATCTTCCGTTCAAAACTGGAAAGAAGCTTTCTGAGAAACTGCTCTGTGTTCTGTTAATTCATCTCACAGAGTTACATCTTTCCCTTCAAGAAGCCTTTCGCTAAGGCTGTTCTTGTGGAATTGGCAAAGGGATATTTGGAAGCCCATAGAGGGCTATGGTGAAAAAGGAAATATCTTCCGTTCAAAACTGGAAAGAAGCTTTCTGAGAAACTGCTCTGTGTTCTGTTAATTCATCTCACAGAGTTACATCTTTCCCTTAAAAAAGCCTTTCGCTAAGACTGTTCTTGTGGAATTGGCAAAGGGATATTTGGAAGCCCATAGAGGGCTATGGTGAAAAAGGAAATATCTTCCGTTCAAAACTCGAAAGAAGCTTTCTGAGAAACTGCTCTCTGTTCTGTTAATTCATCTCACAGAGTTACATCTTTCCCTTCAAGAAGCCTTTAGCTAAGGCTGTTCTTGTGGAATTGGCAAAGGGATATTTGGAAGCCCATAGAGGGCTATGGTGAAAAAGGAAATATCTTCCGTTCAAAACTGGAAAGAAGCTTTCTGAGAAACTGCTCTGTGTTCTGTTAATTCATCTCACAGAGTTACATCTTTCCCTTCAAGAAGCCTTTCGCTAAGGCTGTTCTTGTGGAATTGGCAAAGGGATATTTGGAAGCCCATAGAGGGCTATGGTGAAAAAGGAAATATCTTCCATTCAAAACTGGAAAGAAGCTTTCTGAGAAACTGCTCTGTGTTCTGTTAATTCATCTCACAGAGTTACATCTTTCCCTTCAAGAAGCCTTTCGCTAAGGCTGTTCTTGTGGAATTGGCAAAGGGATATTTGGAAGCCCATAGAGGGCTATGGTGAAAAACGAAATATCTTCCGTTCAAAACTCGAAAGAAGCTTTCTGAGAAACTGCTCTGTGTTCTGTTAATTCATCTCACAGAGTTACATCTTTCCCTTCAAGAAGCCTTTAGCTAAGGCTTTTCTTGTGGAATTGGCAAAGGGATATTTGGAAGCCCATAGAGGGCTATGGTGAAAAAGAAAATATCTTCCGTTCAAAACTGGAAAGAAGCTTTCTGAGAAACTGCTCTGTGTTCTGTTAATTCATCTCACAGAGTTACATCTTTCCCTTCAAGAAGCCTTTCGCTAAGGCTGTTCTTGTGGAATTGGCAAAGGGATATTTGGAAGCCCATAGAGGGCTATGGTGAAAAAGGTAATATCTTCCATTCAAAACTGGAAAGAAGCTTTCTGAGAAACTGCTCTGTGTTCTGTTAATTCATCTCACAGAGTTACATCTTTCCCTTCAAGAAGCCTTTCGCTAAGGCTGTTCTTGTGGAATTGGCAAAGGGATATTTGGAAGCCCATAGAGGGCTATGGTGAAAAAGGAAATATCTTCCGTTCAAAACTGGAAAGAAGCTTTCTGAGAAACTGCTCTGTGTTCTGTTAATTCATCTCACAGAGTTACATCTTTCCCTTCAAGAAGCCTTTCGCTAAGGCTGTTCTTGTGGAATTGGCAAAGGGATATTTGGAAGCCCATAGAGGGCTATGGTGAAAAAGGAAATATCTTCCGTTCAAAACTGGAAAGAAGCTTTCTGAGAAACTGCTCTGTGTTCTGTTAATTCATCTCACAGAGTTACATCTTTCCCTTCAAGAAGCCTTTCGCTAAGGCTGTTCTTGTGGAATTGGCAAAGGGATATTTGGAAGCCCATAGAGGGCTATGGTGAAAAAGAAAATATCTTCCGTTCAAAACTGGAAAGAAGCTTTCTGAGAAACTGCTCTGTGTTCTGTTAATTCATCTCACAGAGTTACATCTTTCCCTTCAAGAAGCCTTTCGCTAAGGCTGTTCTTGTGGAATTGGCAAAGGGATATTTGGAAGCCCATAGAGGGCTATGGTGAAAAAGGAAATATCTTCCGTTCAAAACTGGAAAGAAGCTTTCTGAGAAACTGCTCTGTGTTCTGTTCATTCATCTCACAGAGTTACATCTTTCCCTTCAAGAAGCCTTTCGCTAAGGCTGTTCTTGTGGAATTGGCAAAGGGATATTTGGAAGCCCATAGAGAGCTATGGTGAAAAAGGAAATATCTTCCGTTCAAAACTGGAAAGAAGCTTTCTGAGAAACTGCTCTGTGTTCTGTTAATTCATCTCACAGAGTTACATCTTTCCCTTCAAAAGCCTTTCGCTAAGACTGTTCTTGTGGAATTGGCAAAGGGATATTTGGAAGCCCATAGAGGGCTATGGTGAAAAAGGAAATATCTTCCGTTCAAAACTCGAAAGAAGCTTTCTGAGAAACTGCTCTGTGTTCTGTTAATTCATCTCACAGAGTTACATCTTTCCCTTCAAGAAGCCTTTCGCTAAGGCTGTTCTTGTGGAATTGGCAAAGGGATATTTGGAAGCCCATAGAGGGCTATGGTGAAAAAGAAAATATCTTCCGTTCAAAACTGGAAAGAAGCTTTCTGAGAAACTGCTCTGTGTTCTGTTAATTCATCTCACAGAGTTACATCTTTCCCTTCAAGAAGCCTTTCGCTAAGGCTGTTCTTGTGGAATTGGCAAAGGGATATTTGGAAGCCCATAGAGGGCTATGGTGAAAAAGGAAATATCTTCCATTCAAAACTGGAAAGTAGCTTTCTGAGAAACTGCTCTGTGTTCTGTTAATTCATCTCACAGAGTTACATCTTTCCCTTCAAGAAGCCTTTCGCTAAGGCTGTTCTTGTGGAATTGGCAAAGGGATATTTGGAAGCCCATAGAGGGCTATGGTGAAAAAGGAAATATCTTCCGTTCAAAACTCGAAAGAAGCTTTCTGAGAAACTGCTCTGTGTTCTGTTAATTCATCTCACAGAGTTACATCTTTCCCTTCAAGAAGCCTTTCGCTAAGGCTGTTCTTGTGGAATTGGCAAAGGGATATTTGGAATCCCATAGAGGGCTATGGTGAAAAAGGAAATATCTTACGTTCAAAACTGGAAAGAAGCTTTCTGAGAAACTGCTCTGTGTTCTGTTAATTCATCTCACAGAGTTACATCTTTCCCTTCAAGAAGCCTTTCGCTAAGGCTGTTCTTGTGGAATTGGCAAAGGGATATTTGGAAGCCCATAGAGGGCTATGGTGAAAAAGGAAATATCTTCCGTTCAAAACTGGAAAGAAGCTTTCTGAGAAACTGCTCTGTGTTCTGTTAATTCATCACACAGAGTTACATCTTTCCCTTCAAGAAGCCTTTCGCTAAGGCTGTTCTTGTGGAATTGGCAAAGGGATATTTGGAAGCCCATAGAGGGCTATGGTGAAAAAGGAAATATCTTCCGTTCAAAACTGGAAAGAAGCTTTCTGAGAAACTGCTCTGTGTTCTGTTAATTCATCTCACAGAGTTACATCTTTCCCTTCAAGAAGCCTTTCGCTAAGGCTGTTCTTGTGGAATTGGCAAAGGGATATTTGGAAGCCCATAGAGGGCTATGGTGAAAAAGGAAATATCTTCCCCTGAAAACTGGAAAGAAGCTTTCTGAGAAACTGCTCTGTGTTCTGTTAATTCATCTCACAGAGTTACATCTTTCCCTTCAAGAAGCCTTTCGCTAAGGCTGTTCTTGTGGAATTGGCAAAGGGATATTTGGAAGCCCATAGAGGGCTATGGTGAAAAAGGAAATATCTTCCGTTCAAAACTGGAAAGAAGCTTTCTGAGAAACTGCTCTGTGTTCTGTTCATTCATCTCACAGAGTTACATCTTTCCCTTCAAGAAGCCTTTCGCTAAGGCTGTTCTTGTGGAATTGGCAAAGGGATATTTGGAAGCCCATAGAGGGCTATGGTGAAAAAGGAAATATCTTCCGTTCAAAACTGGAAAGAAGCTTTCTGAGAAACTGCTCTGTGTTCTGTTAATTCATCTCACAGAGTTACATCTTTCCCTTCAAGAAGCCTTTCGCTAAGGCTGTTCTTGTGGAATTGGCAAAGGGATATTTGGAAGCCCATAGAGGGCTATGGTGAAAAAGGAAATATCTTCCGTTCAAAACTGGAAAGAAGCTTTCTGAGAAACTGCTCTGTGTTCTGTTAATTCATCTCACAGAGTTACATCTTTCCCTTAAAAAAGCCTTTCGCTAAGACTGTTCTTGTGGAATTGGCAAAGGGATATTTGGAAGCCCATAGAGGGCTATGGTGAAAAAGGAAATATCTTCCGTTCAAAACTCGAAAGAAGCTTTCTGAGAAACTGCTCTCTGTTCTGTTAATTCATCTCACAGAGTTACATCTTTCCCTTCAAGAAGCCTTTAGCTAAGGCTGTTCTTGTGGAATTGGCAAAGGGATATTTGGAAGCCCATAGAGGGCTATGGTGAAAAAGGAAATATCTTCCGTTCAAAACTGGAAAGAAGCTTTCTGAGAAACTGCTCTGTGTTCTGTTAATTCATCTCACAGAGTTACATCTTTCCCTTCAAGAAGCCTTTCGCTAAGGCTGTTCTTGTGGAATTGGCAAAGGGATATTTGGAAGCCCATAGAGGGCTATGGTGAAAAAGGAAATATCTTCCATTCAAAACTGGAAAGAAGCTTTCTGAGAAACTGCTCTGTGTTCTGTTAATTCATCTCACAGAGTTACATCTTTCCCTTCAAGAATCCTTTCGCTAAGGCTGTTCTTGTGGAATTGGCAAAGGGATATTTGGAAGCCCATAGAGGGCTATGGTGAAAAACGAAATATCTTCCGTTCAAAACTCGAAAGAAGCTTTCTGAGAAACTGCTCTGTGTTCTGTTAATTCATCTCACAGAGTTACATCTTTCCCTTCAAGAAGCCTTTAGCTAAGGCTGTTCTTGTGGAATTGGCAAAGGGATATTTGGAAGCCCATAGAGGGCTATGGTGAAAAAGAAAATATCTTCCGTTCAAAACTGGAAAGAAGCTTTCTGAGAAACTGCTCTGTGTTCTGTTAATTCATCTCACAGAGTTACATCTTTCCCTTCAAGAAGCCTTTCGCTAAGGCTGTTCTTGTGGAATTGGCAAAGGGATATTTGGAAGCCCATAGAGGGCTATGGTGAAAAAGGTAATATCTTCCATTCAAAACTGGAAAGAAGCTTTCTGAGAAACTGCTCTGTGTTCTGTTAATTCATCTCACAGAGTTACATCTTTCCCTTCAAGAAGCCTTTCGCTAAGGCTGTTCTTGTGGAATTGGCAAAGGGATATTTGGAAGCCCATAGAGGGCTATGGTGAAAAAGGAAATATCTTCCGTTCAAAACTGGAAAGAAGCTTTCTGAGAAACTGCTCTGTGTTCTGTTAATTCATCTCACAGTGTTACATCTTTCCCTTCAAGAAGCCTTTCGCTAAGGCTGTTCTTGTGGAATTGGCAAAGGGATATTTGGAAGCCCATAGAGGGCTATGGTGAAAAAGGAAATATCTTCCGTTCAAAACTGGAAAGAAGCTTTCTGAGAAACTGCTCTGTGTTCTGTTAATTCATCTCACAGAGTTACATCTTTCCCTTCAAGAAGCCTTTCGCTAAGGCTGTTCTTGTGGAATTGGCAAAGGGATATTTGGAAGCCCATAGAGGGCTATGGTGAAAAAGAAAATATCTTCCGTTCAAAACTGGAAAGAAGCTTTCTGAGAAACTGCTCTGTGTTCTGTTAATTCATCTCACAGAGTTACATCTTTCCCTTCAAGAAGCCTTTCGCTAAGGCTGTTCTTGTGGAATTGGCAAAGGGATATTTGGAAGCCCATAGAGGGCTATGGTGAAAAAGGAAATATCTTCCGTTCAAAACTGGAAAGAAGCTTTCTGAGAAACTGCTCTGTGTTCTGTTAATTCATCTCACAGAGTTACATCTTTCCCTTCAAGAAGCCTTTCGCTAAGGCTGTTCTTGTGGAATTGGCAAAGGGATATTTGGAAGCCCATAGAGGGCTATGGTGAAAAAGGAAATATCTTCCGTTCAAAACTGGAAAGAAGCTTTCTGAGAAACTGCTCTGTGTTCTGTTAATTCATCTCACAGAGTTACATCTTTCCCTTCAAAAGCCTTTCGCTAAGACTGTTCTTGTGGAATTGGCAAAGGGATATTTGGAAGCCCATAGAGGGCTATGGTGAAAAAGGAAATATCTTCCGTTCAAAACTCGAAAGAAGCTTTCTGAGAAACTGCTCTGTGTTCTGTTAATTCATCTCACAGAGTTACATCTTTCCCTTCAAGAAGCCTTTAGCTAAGGCTGTTCTTGTGGAATTGGCAAAGGGATATTTGGAAGCCCATAGAGGGCTATGGTGAAAAAGAAAATATCTTCCGTTCAAAACTGGAAAGAAGCTTTCTGAGAAACTGCTCTGTGTTCTGTTAATTCATCTCACAGAGTTACATCTTTCCCTTCAAGAAGCCTTTCGCTAAGGCTGTTCTTGTGGAATTGGCAAAGGGATATTTGGAAGCCCATAGAGGGCTATGGTGAAAAAGGAAATATCTTCCATTCAAAACTGGAAAGTAGCTTTCTGAGAAACTGCTCTGTGTTCTGTTAATTCATCTCACAGAGTTACATCTTTCCCTTCAAGAAGCCTTTCGCTAAGGCTGTTCTTGTGGAATTGGCAAAGGGATATTTGGAAGCCCATAGAGGGCTATGGTGAAAAAGGAAATATCTTCCGTTCAAAACTCGAAAGAAGCTTTCTGAGAAACTGCTCTGTGTTCTGTTAATTCATCTCACAGAGTTACATCTTTCCCTTCAAGAAGCCTTTCGCTAAGGCTGTTCTTGTGGAATTGGCAAAGGGATATTTGGAAGCCCATAGAGGGCTATGGTGAAAAAGAAAATATCTTCCGTTCAAAACTGGAAAGAAGCTTTCTGAGAAACTGCTCTGTGTTCTGTTAATTCATCTCACAGAGTTACATCTTTCCCTTCAAGAAGCCTTTCGCTAAGGCTGTTCTTGTGGAATTGGCAAAGGGATATTTGGAAGCCCATAGAGGGCTATGGTGAAAAAGGAAATACCTTCCGTTCAAAACTGGAAAGAATCTTTCTGAGAAACTGCTCTGTGTTCTGTTCATTCATCTCACAGAGTTACATCTTTCCCTTCAAGAAGCCTTTCGCTAAGGCTGTTCTTGTGGAATTGGCAAAGGGATATTTGGAAGCCATTAGAGGGCTATGGTGAAAAAGAAAATATCTTCCGTTCAAAACTGGAAAGAAGCTTTCTGAGAAACTGCTCTGTGATCTGTTAATTCATCTCACAGAGTTACATCTTTCCCTTCAAGAAGCCTTTCGCTAAGGCTGTTCTTGTGGAATTGGCAAAGGGATATTTGGAAGCCCATAGAGGGCTATGGTGAAAAAGGAAATATCTTCCGTTCAAAACTGGAAAGAAGCTTTCTGAGAAACTGCTCTGTGTTCTGTTAATTCATCTCACAGAGTTACATCTTTCCCTTCAAGAAGCCTTTCGCTAAGGCTGTTCTTGTGGAATTGGCAAAGGGATATTTGGAAGCCCATAGAGGGCTATGGTGAAAAAGGAAATATCTTCCATTCAAAACTGGAAAGAAGCTTTCTGAGAAACTGCTCTGTGTTCTGTTAATTCATCTCACAGAGTTACATCTTTCCCTTCAAGAAGCCTTTCGCTAAGGCTGTTCTTGTGGAATTGGCAAAGGGATATTTGGAAGCCCATAGAGGGCTATGGTGAAAAAGGAAATAACTTCAGTTCAAAACTGGAAAGAAGCTTTCTGAGAAACTGCTCTGTGTTCTGTTAATTCATCTCACAGAGTTACATCTTTCCCTTTAAGAAACCTTTCGCTAAGACTGTTCTTGTGGAATTGGCAAAGGGATATTTGGAAGCCCATAGAGGGCTATGGTGAAAAAGGAAATATCTTCCGTTCAAAACTGGAGAGAAGCTTTCTGAGAAACTGCTCTGTGTTCTGTTAATTCATCTCACAGAGTTACATCTTTCCCTTCAAGAAGCCTTTCGCTAAGGCTGTTCTTGTGGAATTGGCAAAGGGATATTTGGAAGCCCATAGAGGTCTACGGTGAAAAAGGAAATATCTTCCGTTCAAAACTGGAAAGAAGCTTTCTGAGAAACTGCTCTGTGTTCTGTTAATTCATCTCACAGAGTTACATCTTTCCCTTCAAGAAGCCTTTCGCTAAGGCTGTTCTTGTGGAATTGGCAAACTTATATTTGGAAGCCCATAGAGGGCTATGGTGAAAAAGGAAATATCTTCCGTTCAAAACTGGAAAGAAGCTTTCTGAGAAACTGCTCTGTGTTCTGTTAATTCATCTCACAGAGTTACATCTTTCCCTTCAAGAAGCCTTTCGCTAAGACTGTTCTTGTGGAATTGGCAAAGGGATATTTGGAAGCCCATAGAGGTCTACGGTGAAAAAGGAAATATCTTCCGTTCAAAACTGGAAAGAAGCTTTCTGAGAAACTGCTCTGTGTTCTGTTAATTCATCTCACAGAGTTACATCTTTCCCTTCAAGAAGCCTTTCGCTAAGGCTGTTCTTGTGGAATTGGCAAACTTATATTTGGAAGCCCATAGAGGGCTATGGTGAAAAAGGAAATATCTTCCGTTCAAAACTGGAAAGAAGCTTTCTGAGAAACTGCTCTGTGTTCTGTTAATTCATCTCACAGAGTTACATCTTTCCCTTCAAGAAGCCTTTCGCTAAGGCTGTTCTTGTGGAATTGGCAAAGGGATATTTGGAAGCCCATAGAGGGCTATGGTGAAAAAGGAAATATCTTCCCCTGAAAACTGGAAAGAAGCTTTCTGAGAAACTGCTCTGTGTTCTGTTAATTCATCTCACAGAGTTACATCTTTCCCTTCAAGAAGCCTTTCGCTAAGGCTGTTCTTGTGGAATTGGCAAAGGGATATTTGGAAGCCCATAGAGGGCTATGGTGAAAAAGGAAATATCTTCCGTTCAAAACTGGAAAGAAGCTTTCTGAGAAACTGCTCTGTGTTCTGTTCATTCATCTCACAGAGTTACATCTTTCCCTTCAAGAAGCCTTTCGCTAAGGCTGTTCTTGTGGAATTGGCAAAGGGATATTTGGAAGCCCATAGAGGGCTATGGTGAAAAAGGAAATATCTTCCGTTCAAAACTGGAAAGAAGCTTTCTGAGAAACTGCTCTGTGTTCTGTTAATTCATCTCACAGAGTTACATCTTTCCCTTCAAGAAGCCTTTCGCTAAGGCTGTTCTTGTGGAATTGGCAAAGGGATATTTGGAAGCCCATAGAGGGCTATGGTGAAAAAGGAAATATCTTCCGTTCAAAACTGGAAAGAAGCTTTCTGAGAAACTGCTCTGTGTTCTGTTAATTCATCTCACAGAGTTACATCTTTCCCTTAAAAAAGCCTTTCGCTAAGACTGTTCTTGTGGAATTGGCAAAGGGATATTTGGAAGCCCATAGAGGGCTATGGTGAAAAAGGAAATATCTTCCGTTCAAAACTCGAAAGAAGCTTTCTGAGAAACTGCTCTCTGTTCTGTTAATTCATCTCACAGAGTTACATCTTTCCCTTCAAGAAGCCTTTAGCTAAGGCTGTTCTTGTGGAATTGGCAAAGGGATATTTGGAAGCCCATAGAGGGCTATGGTGAAAAAGGAAATATCTTCCGTTCAAAACTGGAAAGAAGCTTTCTGAGAAACTGCTCTGTGTTCTGTTAATTCATCTCACAGAGTTACATCTTTCCCTTCAAGAAGCCTTTCGCTAAGGCTGTTCTTGTGGAATTGGCAAAGGGATATTTGGAAGCCCATAGAGGGCTATGGTGAAAAAGGAAATATCTTCCATTCAAAACTGGAAAGAAGCTTTCTGAGAAACTGCTCTGTGTTCTGTTAATTCATCTCACAGAGTTACATCTTTCCCTTCAAGAATCCTTTCGCTAAGGCTGTTCTTGTGGAATTGGCAAAGGGATATTTGGAAGCCCATAGAGGGCTATGGTGAAAAACGAAATATCTTCCGTTCAAAACTCGAAAGAAGCTTTCTGAGAAACTGCTCTGTGTTCTGTTAATTCATCTCACAGAGTTACATCTTTCCCTTCAAGAAGCCTTTAGCTAAGGCTGTTCTTGTGGAATTGGCAAAGGGATATTTGGAAGCCCATAGAGGGCTATGGTGAAAAAGAAAATATCTTCCGTTCAAAACTGGAAAGAAGCTTTCTGAGAAACTGCTCTGTGTTCTGTTAATTCATCTCACAGAGTTACATCTTTCCCTTCAAGAAGCCTTTCGCTAAGGCTGTTCTTGTGGAATTGGCAAAGGGATATTTGGAAGCCCATAGAGGGCTATGGTGAAAAAGGTAATATCTTCCATTCAAAACTGGAAAGAAGCTTTCTGAGAAACTGCTCTGTGTTCTGTTAATTCATCTCACAGAGTTACATCTTTCCCTTCAAGAAGCCTTTCGCTAAGGCTGTTCTTGTGGAATTGGCAAAGGGATATTTGGAAGCCCATAGAGGGCTATGGTGAAAAAGGAAATATCTTCCGTTCAAAACTGGAAAGAAGCTTTCTGAGAAACTGCTCTGTGTTCTGTTAATTCATCTCACAGTGTTACATCTTTCCCTTCAAGAAGCCTTTCGCTAAGGCTGTTCTTGTGGAATTGGCAAAGGGATATTTGGAAGCCCATAGAGGGCTATGGTGAAAAAGGAAATATCTTCCGTTCAAAACTGGAAAGAAGCTTTCTGAGAAACTGCTCTGTGTTCTGTTAATTCATCTCACAGAGTTACATCTTTCCCTTCAAGAAGCCTTTCGCTAAGGCTGTTCTTGTGGAATTGGCAAAGGGATATTTGGAAGCCCATAGAGGGCTATGGTGAAAAAGAAAATATCTTCCGTTCAAAACTGGAAAGAAGCTTTCTGAGAAACTGCTCTGTGTTCTGTTAATTCATCTCACAGAGTTACATCTTTCCCTTCAAGAAGCCTTTCGCTAAGGCTGTTCTTGTGGAATTGGCAAAGGGATATTTGGAAGCCCATAGAGGGCTATGGTGAAAAAGGAAATATCTTCCGTTCAAAACTGGAAAGAAGCTTTCTGAGAAACTGCTCTGTGTTCTGTTAATTCATCTCACAGAGTTACATCTTTCCCTTCAAGAAGCCTTTCGCTAAGGCTGTTCTTGTGGAATTGGCAAAGGGATATTTGGAAGCCCATAGAGGGCTATGGTGAAAAAGGAAATATCTTCCGTTCAAAACTGGAAAGAAGCTTTCTGAGAAACTGCTCTGTGTTCTGTTAATTCATCTCACAGAGTTACATCTTTCCCTTCAAAAGCCTTTCGCTAAGACTGTTCTTGTGGAATTGGCAAAGGGATATTTGGAAGCCCATAGAGGGCTATGGTGAAAAAGGAAATATCTTCCGTTCAAAACTCGAAAGAAGCTTTCTGAGAAACTGCTCTGTGTTCTGTTAATTCATCTCACAGAGTTACATCTTTCCCTTCAAGAAGCCTTTAGCTAAGGCTGTTCTTGTGGAATTGGCAAAGGGATATTTGGAAGCCCATAGAGGGCTATGGTGAAAAAGAAAATATCTTCCGTTCAAAACTGGAAAGAAGCTTTCTGAGAAACTGCTCTGTGTTCTGTTAATTCATCTCACAGAGTTACATCTTTCCCTTCAAGAAGCCTTTCGCTAAGGCTGTTCTTGTGGAATTGGCAAAGGGATATTTGGAAGCCCATAGAGGGCTATGGTGAAAAAGGAAATATCTTCCATTCAAAACTGGAAAGTAGCTTTCTGAGAAACTGCTCTGTGTTCTGTTAATTCATCTCACAGAGTTACATCTTTCCCTTCAAGAAGCCTTTCGCTAAGGCTGTTCTTGTGGAATTGGCAAAGGGATATTTGGAAGCCCATAGAGGGCTATGGTGAAAAAGGAAATATCTTCCGTTCAAAACTCGAAAGAAGCTTTCTGAGAAACTGCTCTGTGTTCTGTTAATTCATCTCACAGAGTTACATCTTTCCCTTCAAGAAGCCTTTCGCTAAGGCTGTTCTTGTGGAATTGGCAAAGGGATATTTGGAAGCCCATAGAGGGCTATGGTGAAAAAGAAAATATCTTCCGTTCAAAACTGGAAAGAAGCTTTCTGAGAAACTGCTCTGTGTTCTGTTAATTCATCTCACAGAGTTACATCTTTCCCTTCAAGAAGCCTTTCGCTAAGGCTGTTCTTGTGGAATTGGCAAAGGGATATTTGGAAGCCCATAGAGGGCTATGGTGAAAAAGGAAATACCTTCCGTTCAAAACTGGAAAGAATCTTTCTGAGAAACTGCTCTGTGTTCTGTTCATTCATCTCACAGAGTTACATCTTTCCCTTCAAGAAGCCTTTCGCTAAGGCTGTTCTTGTGGAATTGGCAAAGGGATATTTGGAAGCCATTAGAGGGCTATGGTGAAAAAGAAAATATCTTCCGTTCAAAACTGGAAAGAAGCTTTCTGAGAAACTGCTCTGTGATCTGTTAATTCATCTCACAGAGTTACATCTTTCCCTTCAAGAAGCCTTTCGCTAAGGCTGTTCTTGTGGAATTGGCAAAGGGATATTTGGAAGCCCATAGAGGGCTATGGTGAAAAAGGAAATATCTTCCGTTCAAAACTGGAAAGAAGCTTTCTGAGAAACTGCTCTGTGTTCTGTTAATTCATCTCACAGAGTTACATCTTTCCCTTCAAGAAGCCTTTCGCTAAGGCTGTTCTTGTGGAATTGGCAAAGGGATATTTGGAAGCCCATAGAGGGCTATGGTGAAAAAGGAAATATCTTCCATTCAAAACTGGAAAGAAGCTTTCTGAGAAACTGCTCTGTGTTCTGTTAATTCATCTCACAGAGTTACATCTTTCCCTTCAAGAAGCCTTTCGCTAAGGCTGTTCTTGTGGAATTGGCAAAGGGATATTTGGAAGCCCATAGAGGGCTATGGTGAAAAAGGAAATAACTTCAGTTCAAAACTGGAAAGAAGCTTTCTGAGAAACTGCTCTGTGTTCTGTTAATTCATCTCACAGAGTTACATCTTTCCCTTTAAGAAACCTTTCGCTAAGACTGTTCTTGTGGAATTGGCAAAGGGATATTTGGAAGCCCATAGAGGGCTATGGTGAAAAAGGAAATATCTTCCGTTCAAAACTGGAGAGAAGCTTTCTGAGAAACTGCTCTGTGTTCTGTTAATTCATCTCACAGAGTTACATCTTTCCCTTCAAGAAGCCTTTCGCTAAGGCTGTTCTTGTGGAATTGGCAAAGGGATATTTGGAAGCCCATAGAGGTCTACGGTGAAAAAGGAAATATCTTCCGTTCAAAACTGGAAAGAAGCTTTCTGAGAAACTGCTCTGTGTTCTGTTAATTCATCTCACAGAGTTACATCTTTCCCTTCAAGAAGCCTTTCGCTAAGGCTGTTCTTGTGGAATTGGCAAACTTATATTTGGAAGCCCATAGAGGGCTATGGTGAAAAAGGAAATATCTTCCGTTCAAAACTGGAAAGAAGCTTTCTGAGAAACTGCTCTGTGTTCTGTTAATTCATCTCACAGAGTTACATCTTTCCCTTCAAGAAGCCTTTCGCTAAGACTGTTCTTGTGGAATTGGCAAAGGGATATTTGGAAGCCCATAGAGGTCTACGGTGAAAAAGGAAATATCTTCCGTTCAAAACTGGAAAGAAGCTTTCTGAGAAACTGCTCTGTGTTCTGTTAATTCATCTCACAGAGTTACATCTTTCCCTTCAAGAAGCCTTTCGCTAAGGCTGTTCTTGTGGAATTGGCAAACTTATATTTGGAAGCCCATAGAGGGCTATGGTGAAAAAGGAAATATCTTCCGTTCAAAACTGGAAAGAAGCTTTCTGAGAAACTGCTCTGTGTTCTGTTAATTCATCTCACAGAGTTACATCTTTCCCTTCAAGAAGCCTTTCGCTAAGGCTGTTCTTGTGGAATTGGCAAAGGGATATTTGGAAGCCCATAGAGGGCTATGGTGAAAAAGAAAATATCTTCCGTTCAAAACTGGAAAGAAGCTTTCTGAGAAACTGCTCTGTGTTCTGTTAATTCATCTCACAGAGTTACATCTTTCCCTTCAAGAAGCCTTTCGCTAAGGCTGTTCTTGTGGAATTGGCAAAGGGATATTTGGAAGCCCATAGAGGGCTATGGTGAAAAAGGAAATAACTTCCGTTCAAAACTGGAAAGAAGCTTTCTGAGAAACTGCTCTGTGTTCTGTTAATTCATCTCACAGAGTTACATCTTTCCCTTTAAGAAGCCTTTCGCTAAGGCTGTTCTTGTGGAATTGGCAAAGGGATATTTGGAAGCCCATAGAGGGCAATGGTGAAAAAGGAAATATCTTCCGTTCAAAACTGGAAAGAAGCTTTCTGAGAAACTGCTCTGTGTTCTGTTAATTCATCTCACAGAGTTACATCTTTCCCTTCAAGAAGCCTTTCGCTAAGGCTGTTCTTGTGGAATTGGCAAAGGGATATTTGGAAGCCCATAGAGGGCTATGGTGAAAAAGGAAATATCTTACGTTCAAAACTGGAAAGAAGCTTTCTGAGAAACTGCTCTGTGTTCTGTTAATTCATCTCACAGAGTTACATCTTTCCCTTCAAGAAGCCTTTCGCTAAGGCTGTTCTTGTGGAATTGGCAAAGGGATATTTGGAAGCCCATAGAGGGCTATGGTGAGTAAGGAAATATCTTCCGTTCAAAACTGGAAAGAAGCTTTCTGAGAAACTGCTCTGTGTTCTGTTAATTCATCACACAGAGTTACATCTTTCCCTTCAAGAAGCCTTTCGCTAAGGCTGTTCTTGTGGAATTGGCAAAGGGATATTTGGAAGCCCATAGAGGGCTATGGTGAAAAAGGAAATATCTTCCGTTCAAAACTGGAAAGAAGCTTTCTGAGAAACTGCTCTGTGTTCTGTTAATTCATCTCACAGAGTTACATCTTTCCCTTCAAGAAGCCTTTCGCTAAGGCTGTTCTTGTGGAATTGGCAAAGGGATATTTGGAAGCCCATAGAGGGCTATGGTGAAAAAGGAAATATCTTCCCCTGAAAACTGGAAAGAAGCTTTCTGAGAAACTGCTCTGTGTTCTGTTAATTCATCTCACAGAGTTACATCTTTCCCTTCAAGAAGCCTTTCGCTAAGGCTGTTCTTGTGGAATTGGCAAAGGGATATTTGGAAGCCCATAGAGGGCTATGGTGAAAAAGGAAATATCTTCCGTTCAAAACTGGAAAGAAGCTTTCTGAGAAACTGCTCTGTGTTCTGTTCATTCATCTCACAGAGTTACATCTTTCCCTTCAAGAAGCCTTTCGCTAAGGCTGTTCTTGTGGAATTGGCAAAGGGATATTTGGAAGCCCATAGAGGGCTATGGTGAAAAAGGAAATATCTTCCGTTCAAAACTGGAAAGAAGCTTTCTGAGAAACTGCTCTGTGTTCTGTTAATTCATCTCACAGAGTTACATCTTTCCCTTCAAGAAGCCTTTCGCTAAGGCTGTTCTTGTGGAATTGGCAAAGGGATATTTGGAAGCCCATAGAGGGCTATGGTGAAAAAGGAAATATCTTCCGTTCAAAACTGGAAAGAAGCTTTCTGAGAAACTGCTCTGTGTTCTGTTAATTCATCTCACAGAGTTACATCTTTCCCTTAAAAAAGCCTTTCGCTAAGACTGTTCTTGTGGAATTGGCAAAGGGATATTTGGAAGCCCATAGAGGGCTATGGTGAAAAAGGAAATATCTTCCGTTCAAAACTCGAAAGAAGCTTTCTGAGAAACTGCTCTCTGTTCTGTTAATTCATCTCACAGAGTTACATCTTTCCCTTCAAGAAGCCTTTAGCTAAGGCTGTTCTTGTGGAATTGGCAAAGTGATATTTGGAAGCCCATAGAGGGCTATGGTGAAAAAGGAAATATCTTCCGTTCAAAACTGGAAAGAAGCTTTCTGAGAAACTGCTCTGTGTTCTGTTAATTCATCTCACAGAGTTACATCTTTCCCTTCAAGAAGCCTTTCGCTAAGGCTGTTCTTGTGGAATTGGCAAAGGGATATTTGGAAGCCCATAGAGGGCTATGGTGAAAAAGGAAATATCTTCCGTTCAAAACTGGAAAGAAGCTTTCTGAGAAACTGCTCTGTGTTCTGTTAATTCATCTCACAGAGTTACATCTTTCCCTTCAAGAAGCCTTTCGCTAAGGCTGTTCTTGTGGAATTGGCAAAGGGATATTTGGAAGCCCATAGAGGGCTATGGTGAAAAAGAAAATATCTTCCGTTCAAAACTGGAAAGAAGCTTTCTGAGAAACTGCTCTGTGTTCTGTTAATTCATCTCACAGAGTTACATCTTTCCCTTCAAGAAGCCTTTCGCTAAGGCTGTTCTTGTGGAATTGGCAAAGGGATATTTGGAAGCCCATAGAGGGCTATGGTGAAAAAGGAAATATCTTCCGTTCAAAACTGGAAAGAAGCTTTCTGAGAAACTGCTCTGTGTTCTGTTCATTCATCTCACAGAGTTACATCTTTCCCTTCAAGAAGCCTTTCGCTAAGGCTGTTCTTGTGGAATTGGCAAAGGGATATTTGGAAGCCCATAGAGAGCTATGGTGAAAAAGGAAATATCTTCCGTTCAAAACTGGAAAGAAGCTTTCTGAGAAACTGCTCTGTGTTCTGTTAATTCATCTCACAGAGTTACATCTTTCCCTTCAAAAGCCTTTCGCTAAGACTGTTCTTGTGGAATTGGCAAAGGGATATTTGGAAGCCCATAGAGGGCTATGGTGAAAAAGGAAATATCTTCCGTTCAAAACTCGAAAGAAGCTTTCTGAGAAACTGCTCTGTGTTCTGTTAATTCATCTCACAGAGTTACATCTTTCCCTTCAAGAAGCCTTTCGCTAAGGCTGTTCTTGTGGAATTGGCAAAGGGATATTTGGAAGCCCATAGAGGGCTATGGTGAAAAAGAAAATATCTTCCGTTCAAAACTGGAAAGAAGCTTTCTGAGAAACTGCTCTGTGTTCTGTTAATTCATCTCACAGAGTTACATCTTTCCCTTCAAGAAGCCTTTCGCTAAGGCTGTTCTTGTGGAATTGGCAAAGGGATATTTGGAAGCCCATAGAGGGCTATGGTGAAAAAGGAAATATCTTCCATTCAAAACTGGAAAGTAGCTTTCTGAGAAACTGCTCTGTGTTCTGTTAATTCATCTCACAGAGTTACATCTTTCCCTTCAAGAAGCCTTTCGCTAAGGCTGTTCTTGTGGAATTGGCAAAGGGATATTTGGAAGCCCATAGAGGGCTATGGTGAAAAAGGAAATATCTTCCGTTCAAAACTCGAAAGAAGCTTTCTGAGAAACTGCTCTGTGTTCTGTTAATTCATCTCACAGAGTTACATCTTTCCCTTCAAGAAGCCTTTCGCTAAGGCTGTTCTTGTGGAATTGGCAAAGGGATATTTGGAAGCCCATAGAGGGCTATGGTGAAAAAGGAAATATCTTACGTTCAAAACTGGAAAGAAGCTTTCTGAGAAACTGCTCTGTGTTCTGTTAATTCATCTCACAGAGTTACATCTTTCCCTTCAAGAAGCCTTTCGCTAAGGCTGTTCTTGTGGAATTGGCAAAGGGATATTTGGAAGCCCATAGAGGGCTATGGTGAAAAAGGAAATATCTTCCGTTCAAAACTGGAAAGAAGCTTTCTGAGAAACTGCTCTGTGTTCTGTTAATTCATCACACAGAGTTACATCTTTCCCTTCAAGAAGCCTTTCGCTAAGGCTGTTCTTGTGGAATTGGCAAAGGGATATTTGGAAGCCCATAGAGGGCTATGGTGAAAAAGGAAATATCTTCCGTTCAAAACTGGAAAGAAGCTTTCTGAGAAACTGCTCTGTGTTCTGTTAATTCATCTCACAGAGTTACATCTTTCCCTTCAAGAAGCCTTTCGCTAAGGCTGTTCTTGTGGAATTGGCAAAGGGATATTTGGAAGCCCATAGAGGGCTCTGGTGAAAAAGGAAATATCTTCCCCTGAAAACTGGAAAGAAGCTTTCTGAGAAACTGCTCTGTGTTCTGTTAATTCATCTCACAGAGTTACATCTTTCCCTTCAAGAAGCCTTTCGCTAAGGCTGTTCTTGTGGAATTGGCAAAGGGATATTTGGAAGCCCATAGAGGGCTATGGTGAAAAAGGAAATATCTTCCGTTCAAAACTGGAAAGAAGCTTTCTGAGAAACTGCTCTGTGTTCTGTTCATTCATCTCACAGAGTTACATCTTTCCCTTCAAGAAGCCTTTCGCTAAGGCTGTTCTTGTGGAATTGGCAAAGGGATATTTGGAAGCCCATAGAGGGCTATGGTGAAAAAGGAAATATCTTCCGTTCAAAACTGGAAAGAAGCTTTCTGAGAAACTGCTCTGTGTTCTGTTAATTCATCTCACAGAGTTACATCTTTCCCTTCAAGAAGCCTTTCGCTAAGGCTGTTCTTGTGGAATTGGCAAAGGGATATTTGGAAGCCCATAGAGGGCTATGGTGAAAAAGGAAATATCTTCCGTTCAAAACTGGAAAGAAGCTTTCTGAGAAACTGCTCTGTGTTCTGTTAATTCATCTCACAGAGTTACATCTTTCCCTTAAAAAAGCCTTTCGCTAAGACTGTTCTTGTGGAATTGGCAAAGGGATATTTGGAAGCCCATAGAGGGCTATGGTGAAAAAGGAAATATCTTCCGTTCAAAACTCGAAAGAAGCTTTCTGAGAAACTGCTCTCTGTTCTGTTAATTCATCTCACAGAGTTACATCTTTCCCTTCAAGAAGCCTTTAGCTAAGGCTGTTCTTGTGGAATTGGCAAAGGGATATTTGGAAGCCCATAGAGGGCTATGGTGAAAAAGGAAATATCTTCCGTTCAAAACTGGAAAGAAGCTTTCTGAGAAACTGCTCTGTGTTCTGTTAATTCATCTCACAGAGTTACATCTTTCCCTTCAAGAAGCCTTTCGCTAAGGCTGTTCTTGTGGAATTGGCAAAGGGATATTTGGAAGCCCATAGAGGGCTATGGTGAAAAAGGAAATATCTTCCATTCAAAACTGGAAAGAAGCTTTCTGAGAAACTGCTCTGTGTTCTGTTAATTCATCTCACAGAGTTACATCTTTCCCTTCAAGAATCCTTTCGCTAAGGCTGTTCTTGTGGAATTGGCAAAGGGATATTTGGAAGCCCATAGAGGGCTATGGTGAAAAACGAAATATCTTCCGTTCAAAACTCGAAAGAAGCTTTCTGAGAAACTGCTCTGTGTTCTGTTAATTCATCTCACAGAGTTACATCTTTCCCTTCAAGAAGCCTTTAGCTAAGGCTGTTCTTGTGGAATTGGCAAAGGGATATTTGGAAGCCCATAGAGGGCTATGGTGAAAAAGAAAATATCTTCCGTTCAAAACTGGAAAGAAGCTTTCTGAGAAACTGCTCTGTGTTCTGTTAATTCATCTCACAGAGTTACATCTTTCCCTTCAAGAAGCCTTTCGCTAAGGCTGTTCTTGTGGAATTGGCAAAGGGATATTTGGAAGCCCATAGAGGGCTATGGTGAAAAAGGTAATATCTTCCATTCAAAACTGGAAAGAAGCTTTCTGAGAAACTGCTCTGTGTTCTGTTAATTCATCTCACAGAGTTACATCTTTCCCTTCAAGAAGCCTTTCGCTAAGGCTGTTCTTGTGGAATTGGCAAAGGGATATTTGGAAGCCCATAGAGGGCTATGGTGAAAAAGGAAATATCTTCCGTTCAAAACTGGAAAGAAGCTTTCTGAGAAACTGCTCTGTGTTCTGTTAATTCATCTCACAGTGTTACATCTTTCCCTTCAAGAAGCCTTTCGCTAAGGCTGTTCTTGTGGAATTGGCAAAGGGATATTTGGAAGCCCATAGAGGGCTATGGTGAAAAAGGAAATATCTTCCGTTCAAAACTGGAAAGAAGCTTTCTGAGAAACTGCTCTGTGTTCTGTTAATTCATCTCACAGAGTTACATCTTTCCCTTCAAGAAGCCTTTCGCTAAGGCTGTTCTTGTGGAATTGGCAAAGGGATATTTGGAAGCCCATAGAGGGCTATGGTGAAAAAGAAAATATCTTCCGTTCAAAACTGGAAAGAAGCTTTCTGAGAAACTGCTCTGTGTTCTGTTAATTCATCTCACAGAGTTACATCTTTCCCTTCAAGAAGCCTTTCGCTAAGGCTGTTCTTGTGGAATTGGCAAAGGGATATTTGGAAGCCCATAGAGGGCTATGGTGAAAAAGGAAATATCTTCCGTTCAAAACTGGAAAGAAGCTTTCTGAGAAACTGCTCTGTGTTCTGTTAATTCATCTCACAGAGTTACATCTTTCCCTTCAAGAAGCCTTTCGCTAAGGCTGTTCTTGTGGAATTGGCAAAGGGATATTTGGAAGCCCATAGAGGGCTATGGTGAAAAAGGAAATATCTTCCGTTCAAAACTGGAAAGAAGCTTTCTGAGAAACTGCTCTGTGTTCTGTTAATTCATCTCACAGAGTTACATCTTTCCCTTCAAAAGCCTTTCGCTAAGACTGTTCTTGTGGAATTGGCAAAGGGATATTTGGAAGCCCATAGAGGGCTATGGTGAAAAAGGAAATATCTTCCGTTCAAAACTCGAAAGAAGCTTTCTGAGAAACTGCTCTGTGTTCTGTTAATTCATCTCACAGAGTTACATCTTTCCCTTCAAGAAGCCTTTAGCTAAGGCTGTTCTTGTGGAATTGGCAAAGGGATATTTGGAAGCCCATAGAGGGCTATGGTGAAAAAGAAAATATCTTCCGTTCAAAACTGGAAAGAAGCTTTCTGAGAAACTGCTCTGTGTTCTGTTAATTCATCTCACAGAGTTACATCTTTCCCTTCAAGAAGCCTTTCGCTAAGGCTGTTCTTGTGGAATTGGCAAAGGGATATTTGGAAGCCCATAGAGGGCTATGGTGAAAAAGGAAATATCTTCCATTCAAAACTGGAAAGTAGCTTTCTGAGAAACTGCTCTGTGTTCTGTTAATTCATCTCACAGAGTTACATCTTTCCCTTCAAGAAGCCTTTCGCTAAGGCTGTTCTTGTGGAATTGGCAAAGGGATATTTGGAAGCCCATAGAGGGCTATGGTGAAAAAGGAAATATCTTCCGTTCAAAACTCGAAAGAAGCTTTCTGAGAAACTGCTCTGTGTTCTGTTAATTCATCTCACAGAGTTACATCTTTCCCTTCAAGAAGCCTTTCGCTAAGGCTGTTCTTGTGGAATTGGCAAAGGGATATTTGGAAGCCCATAGAGGGCTATGGTGAAAAAGAAAATATCTTCCGTTCAAAACTGGAAAGAAGCTTTCTGAGAAACTGCTCTGTGTTCTGTTAATTCATCTCACAGAGTTACATCTTTCCCTTCAAGAAGCCTTTCGCTAAGGCTGTTCTTGTGGAATTGGCAAAGGGATATTTGGAAGCCCATAGAGGGCTATGGTGAAAAAGGAAATACCTTCCGTTCAAAACTGGAAAGAATCTTTCTGAGAAACTGCTCTGTGTTCTGTTCATTCATCTCACAGAGTTACATCTTTCCCTTCAAGAAGCCTTTCGCTAAGGCTGTTCTTGTGGAATTGGCAAAGGGATATTTGGAAGCCATTAGAGGGCTATGGTGAAAAAGAAAATATCTTCCGTTCAAAACTGGAAAGAAGCTTTCTGAGAAACTGCTCTGTGATCTGTTAATTCATCTCACAGAGTTACATCTTTCCCTTCAAGAAGCCTTTCGCTAAGGCTGTTCTTGTGGAATTGGCAAAGGGATATTTGGAAGCCCATAGAGGGCTATGGTGAAAAAGGAAATATCTTCCGTTCAAAACTGGAAAGAAGCTTTCTGAGAAACTGCTCTGTGTTCTGTTAATTCATCTCACAGAGTTACATCTTTCCCTTCAAGAAGCCTTTCGCTAAGGCTGTTCTTGTGGAATTGGCAAAGGGATATTTGGAAGCCCATAGAGGGCTATGGTGAAAAAGGAAATATCTTCCATTCAAAACTGGAAAGAAGCTTTCTGAGAAACTGCTCTGTGTTCTGTTAATTCATCTCACAGAGTTACATCTTTCCCTTCAAGAAGCCTTTCGCTAAGGCTGTTCTTGTGGAATTGGCAAAGGGATATTTGGAAGCCCATAGAGGGCTATGGTGAAAAAGGAAATAACTTCAGTTCAAAACTGGAAAGAAGCTTTCTGAGAAACTGCTCTGTGTTCTGTTAATTCATCTCACAGAGTTACATCTTTCCCTTTAAGAAACCTTTCGCTAAGACTGTTCTTGTGGAATTGGCAAAGGGATATTTGGAAGCCCATAGAGGGCTATGGTGAAAAAGGAAATATCTTCCGTTCAAAACTGGAGAGAAGCTTTCTGAGAAACTGCTCTGTGTTCTGTTAATTCATCTCACAGAGTTACATCTTTCCCTTCAAGAAGCCTTTCGCTAAGGCTGTTCTTGTGGAATTGGCAAAGGGATATTTGGAAGCCCATAGAGGTCTACGGTGAAAAAGGAAATATCTTCCGTTCAAAACTGGAAAGAAGCTTTCTGAGAAACTGCTCTGTGTTCTGTTAATTCATCTCACAGAGTTACATCTTTCCCTTCAAGAAGCCTTTCGCTAAGGCTGTTCTTGTGGAATTGGCAAACTTATATTTGGAAGCCCATAGAGGGCTATGGTGAAAAAGGAAATATCTTCCGTTCAAAACTGGAAAGAAGCTTTCTGAGAAACTGCTCTGTGTTCTGTTAATTCATCTCACAGAGTTACATCTTTCCCTTCAAGAAGCCTTTCGCTAAGACTGTTCTTGTGGAATTGGCAAAGGGATATTTGGAAGCCCATAGAGGTCTACGGTGAAAAAGGAAATATCTTCCGTTCAAAACTGGAAAGAAGCTTTCTGAGAAACTGCTCTGTGTTCTGTTAATTCATCTCACAGAGTTACATCTTTCCCTTCAAGAAGCCTTTCGCTAAGGCTGTTCTTGTGGAATTGGCAAACTTATATTTGGAAGCCCATAGAGGGCTATGGTGAAAAAGGAAATATCTTCCGTTCAAAACTGGAAAGAAGCTTTCTGAGAAACTGCTCTGTGTTCTGTTAATTCATCTCACAGAGTTACATCTTTCCCTTCAAGAAGCCTTTCGCTAAGGCTGTTCTTGTGGAATTGGCAAAGGGATATTTGGAAGCCCATAGAGGGCTATGGTGAAAAAGAAAATATCTTCCGTTCAAAACTGGAAAGAAGCTTTCTGAGAAACTGCTCTGTGTTCTGTTAATTCATCTCACAGAGTTACATCTTTCCCTTCAAGAAGCCTTTCGCTAAGGCTGTTCTTGTGGAATTGGCAAAGGGATATTTGGAAGCCCATAGAGGGCTATGGTGAAAAAGGAAATAACTTCCGTTCAAAACTGGAAAGAAGCTTTCTGAGAAACTGCTCTGTGTTCTGTTAATTCATCTCACAGAGTTACATCTTTCCCTTTAAGAAGCCTTTCGCTAAGGCTGTTCTTGTGGAATTGGCAAAGGGATATTTGGAAGCCCATAGAGGGCAATGGTGAAAAAGGAAATATCTTCCGTTCAAAACTGGAAAGAAGCTTTCTGAGAAACTGCTCTGTGTTCTGTTAATTCATCTCACAGAGTTACATCTTTCCCTTCAAGAAGCCTTTCGCTAAGGCTGTTCTTGTGGAATTGGCAAAGGGATATTTGGAAGCCCATAGAGGGCTATGGTGAAAAAGGAAATATCTTACGTTCAAAACTGGAAAGAAGCTTTCTGAGAAACTGCTCTGTGTTCTGTTAATTCATCTCACAGAGTTACATCTTTCCCTTCAAGAAGCCTTTCGCTAAGGCTGTTCTTGTGGAATTGGCAAAGGGATATTTGGAAGCCCATAGAGGGCTATGGTGAGTAAGGAAATATCTTCCGTTCAAAACTGGAAAGAAGCTTTCTGAGAAACTGCTCTGTGTTCTGTTAATTCATCACACAGAGTTACATCTTTCCCTTCAAGAAGCCTTTCGCTAAGGCTGTTCTTGTGGAATTGGCAAAGGGATATTTGGAAGCCCATAGAGGGCTATGGTGAAAAAGGAAATATCTTCCGTTCAAAACTGGAAAGAAGCTTTCTGAGAAACTGCTCTGTGTTCTGTTAATTCATCTCACAGAGTTACATCTTTCCCTTCAAGAAGCCTTTCGCTAAGGCTGTTCTTGTGGAATTGGCAAAGGGATATTTGGAAGCCCATAGAGGGCTATGGTGAAAAAGGAAATATCTTCCCCTGAAAACTGGAAAGAAGCTTTCTGAGAAACTGCTCTGTGTTCTGTTAATTCATCTCACAGAGTTACATCTTTCCCTTCAAGAAGCCTTTCGCTAAGGCTGTTCTTGTGGAATTGGCAAAGGGATATTTGGAAGCCCATAGAGGGCTATGGTGAAAAAGGAAATATCTTCCGTTCAAAACTGGAAAGAAGCTTTCTGAGAAACTGCTCTGTGTTCTGTTCATTCATCTCACAGAGTTACATCTTTCCCTTCAAGAAGCCTTTCGCTAAGGCTGTTCTTGTGGAATTGGCAAAGGGATATTTGGAAGCCCATAGAGGGCTATGGTGAAAAAGGAAATATCTTCCGTTCAAAACTGGAAAGAAGCTTTCTGAGAAACTGCTCTGTGTTCTGTTAATTCATCTCACAGAGTTACATCTTTCCCTTCAAGAAGCCTTTCGCTAAGGCTGTTCTTGTGGAATTGGCAAAGGGATATTTGGAAGCCCATAGAGGGCTATGGTGAAAAAGGAAATATCTTCCGTTCAAAACTGGAAAGAAGCTTTCTGAGAAACTGCTCTGTGTTCTGTTAATTCATCTCACAGAGTTACATCTTTCCCTTAAAAAAGCCTTTCGCTAAGACTGTTCTTGTGGAATTGGCAAAGGGATATTTGGAAGCCCATAGAGGGCTATGGTGAAAAAGGAAATATCTTCCGTTCAAAACTCGAAAGAAGCTTTCTGAGAAACTGCTCTCTGTTCTGTTAATTCATCTCACAGAGTTACATCTTTCCCTTCAAGAAGCCTTTAGCTAAGGCTGTTCTTGTGGAATTGGCAAAGTGATATTTGGAAGCCCATAGAGGGCTATGGTGAAAAAGGAAATATCTTCCGTTCAAAACTGGAAAGAAGCTTTCTGAGAAACTGCTCTGTGTTCTGTTAATTCATCTCACAGAGTTACATCTTTCCCTTCAAGAAGCCTTTCGCTAAGGCTGTTCTTGTGGAATTGGCAAAGGGATATTTGGAAGCCCATAGAGGGCTATGGTGAAAAAGGAAATATCTTCCATTCAAAACTGGAAAGAAGCTTTCTGAGAAACTGCTCTGTGTTCTGTTAATTCATCTCACAGAGTTACATCTTTCCCTTCAAGAATCCTTTCGCTAAGGCTGTTCTTGTGGAATTGGCAAAGGGATATTTGGAAGCCCATAGAGGGCTATGGTGAAAAACGAAATATCTTCCGTTCAAAACTCGAAAGAAGCTTTCTGAGAAACTGCTCTGTGTTCTGTTAATTCATCTCACAGAGTTACATCTTTCCCTTCAAGAAGCCTTTAGCTAAGGCTGTTCTTGTGGAATTGGCAAAGGGATATTTGGAAGCCCATAGAGGGCTATGGTGAAAAAGAAAATATCTTCCGTTCAAAACTGGAAAGAAGCTTTCTGAGAAACTGCTCTGTGTTCTGTTAATTCATCTCACAGAGTTACATCTTTCCCTTCAAGAAGCCTTTCGCTAAGGCTGTTCTTGTGGAATTGGCAAAGGGATATTTGGAAGCCCATAGAGGGCTATGGTGAAAAAGGTAATATCTTCCATTCAAAACTGGAAAGAAGCTTTCTGAGAAACTGCTCTGTGTTCTGTTAATTCATCTCACAGAGTTACATCTTTCCCTTCAAGAAGCCTTTCGCTAAGGCTGTTCTTGTGGAATTGGCAAAGGGATATTTGGAAGCCCATAGAGGGCTATGGTGAAAAAGGAAATATCTTCCGTTCAAAACTGGAAAGAAGCTTTCTGAGAAACTGCTCTGTGTTCTGTTAATTCATCTCACAGAGTTACATCTTTCCCTTCAAGAAGCCTTTCGCTAAGGCTGTTCTTGTGGAATTGGCAAAGGGATATTTGGAAGCCCATAGAGGGCTATGGTGAAAAAGGAAATATCTTCCGTTCAAAACTGGAAAGAAGCTTTCTGAGAAACTGCTCTGTGTTCTGTTAATTCATCTCACAGAGTTACATCTTTCCCTTCAAGAAGCCTTTCGCTAAGGCTGTTCTTGTGGAATTGGCAAAGGGATATTTGGAAGCCCATAGAGGGCTATGGTGAAAAAGAAAATATCTTCCGTTCAAAACTGGAAAGAAGCTTTCTGAGAAACTGCTCTGTGTTCTGTTAATTCATCTCACAGAGTTACATCTTTCCCTTCAAGAAGCCTTTCGCTAAGGCTGTTCTTGTGGAATTGGCAAAGGGATATTTGGAAGCCCATAGAGGGCTATGGTGAAAAAGGAAATATCTTCCGTTCAAAACTGGAAAGAAGCTTTCTGAGAAACTGCTCTGTGTTCTGTTAATTCATCTCACAGAGTTACATCTTTCCCTTCAAGAAGCCTTTCGCTAAGGCTGTTCTTGTGGAATTGGCAAAGGGATATTTGGAAGCCCATAGAGGGCTATGGTGAAAAAGGAAATATCTTCCGTTCAAAACTGGAAAGAAGCTTTCTGAGAAACTGCTCTGTGTTCTGTTAATTCATCTCACAGAGTTACATCTTTCCCTTCAAAAGCCTTTCGCTAAGACTGTTCTTGTGGAATTGGCAAAGGGATATTTGGAAGCCCATAGAGGGCTATGGTGAAAAAGGAAATATCTTCCGTTCAAAACTCGAAAGAAGCTTTCTGAGAAACTGCTCTGTGTTCTGTTAATTCATCTCACAGAGTTACATCTTTCCCTTCAAGAAGCCTTTAGCTAAGGCTGTTCTTGTGGAATTGGCAAAGGGATATTTGGAAGCCCATAGAGGGCTATGGTGAAAAAGAAAATATCTTCCGTTCAAAACTGGAAAGAAGCTTTCTGAGAAACTGCTCTGTGTTCTGTTAATTCATCTCACAGAGTTACATCTTTCCCTTCAAGAAGCCTTTCGCTAAGGCTGTTCTTGTGGAATTGGCAAAGGGATATTTGGAAGCCCATAGAGGGCTATGGTGAAAAAGGAAATATCTTCCATTCAAAACTGGAAAGTAGCTTTCTGAGAAACTGCTCTGTGTTCTGTTAATTCATCTCACAGAGTTACATCTTTCCCTTCAAGAAGCCTTTCGCTAAGGCTGTTCTTGTGGAATTGGCAAAGGGATATTTGGAAGCCCATAGAGGGCTATGGTGAAAAAGGAAATATCTTCCGTTTAAAACTCGAAAGAAGCTTTCTGAGAAACTGCTCTGTGTTCTGTTAATTCATCTCACAGAGTTACATCTTTCCCTTCAAGAAGCCTTTCGCTAAGGCTGTTCTTGTGGAATTGGCAAAGGGATATTTGGAAGCCCATAGAGGGCTATGGTGAAAAAGAAAATATCTTCCGTTCAAAACTGGAAAGAAGCTTTCTGAGAAACTGCTCTGTGTTCTGTTAATTCATCTCACAGAGTTACATCTTTCCCTTCAAGAAGCCTTTCGCTAAGGCTGTTCTTGTGGAATTGGCAAAGGGATATTTGGAAGCCCATAGAGGGCTATGGTGAAAAAGGAAATACCTTCCGTTCAAAACTGGAAAGAATCTTTCTGAGAAACTGCTCTGTGTTCTGTTCATTCATCTCACAGAGTTACATCTTTCCCTTCAAGAAGCCTTTCGCTAAGGCTGTTCTTGTGGAATTGGCAAAGGGATATTTGGAAGCCCTTAGAGGGCTATGGTGAAAAAGAAAATATCTTCCGTTCAAAACTGGAAAGAAGCTTTCTGAGAAACTGCTCTGTGATCTGTTAATTCATCTCACAGAGTTACATCTTTCCCTTCAAGAAGCCTTTCGCTAAGGCTGTTCTTGTGGAATTGGCAAAGGGATATTTGGAAGCCCATAGAGGGCTATGGTGAAAAAGGAAATATCTTCCGTTCAAAACTGGAAAGAAGCTTTCTGAGAAACTGCTCTGTGTTCTGTTAATTCATCTCACAGAGTTACATCTTTCCCTTCAAGAAGCCTTTCGCTAAGGCTGTTCTTGTGGAATTGGCAAAGGGATATTTGGAAGCCCATAGAGGGCTATGGTGAAAAAGGAAATATCTTCCATTCAAAACTGGAAAGAAGCTTTCTGAGAAACTGCTCTGTGTTCTGTTAATTCATCTCACAGAGTTACATCTTTCCCTTCAAGAAGCCTTTCGCTAAGGCTGTTCTTGTGGAATTGGCAAAGGGATATTTGGAAGCCCATAGAGGGCTATGGTGAAAAAGGAAATAACTTCAGTTCAAAACTGGAAAGAAGCTTTCTGAGAAACTGCTCTGTGTTCTGTTAATTCATCTCACAGAGTTACATCTTTCCCTTTAAGAAACCTTTCGCTAAGACTGTTCTTGTGGAATTGGCAAAGGGATATTTGGAAGCCCATAGAGGGCTATGGTGAAAAAGGAAATATCTTCCGTTCAAAACTGGAGAGAAGCTTTCTGAGAAACTGCTCTGTGTTCTGTTAATTCATCTCACAGAGTTACATCTTTCCCTTCAAGAAGCCTTTCGCTAAGGCTGTTCTTGTGGAATTGGCAAAGGGATATTTGGAAGCCCATAGAGGTCTACGGTGAAAAAGGAAATATCTTCCGTTCAAAACTGGAAAGAAGCTTTCTGAGAAACTGCTCTGTGTTCTGTTAATTCATCTCACAGAGTTACATCTTTCCCTTCAAGAAGCCTTTCGCTAAGGCTGTTCTTGTGGAATTGGCAAACTTATATTTGGAAGCCCATAGAGGGCTATGGTGAAAAAGGAAATATCTTCCGTTCAAAACTGGAAAGAAGCTTTCTGAGAAACTGCTCTGTGTTCTGTTAATTCATCTCACAGAGTTACATCTTTCCCTTCAAGAAGCCTTTCGCTAAGGCTGTTCTTGTGGAATTGGCAAAGGGATATTTGGAAGCCCATAGAGGGCTATGGTGAAAAAGAAAATATCTTCCGTTCAAAACTGGAAAGAAGCTTTCTGAGAAACTGCTCTGTGTTCTGTTAATTCATCTCACAGAGTTACATCTTTCCCTTCAAGAAGCCTTTCGCTAAGGCTGTTCTTGTGGAATTGGCAAAGGGATATTTGGAAGCCCATAGAGGGCTATGGTGAAAAAGGAAATATCTTCCGTTCAAAACTGGAAAGAAGCTTTCTGAGAAACTGCTCTGTGTTCTGTTCATTCATCTCACAGAGTTACATCTTTCCCTTCAAGAAGCCTTTCGCTAAGGCTGTTCTTGTGGAATTGGCAAAGGGATATTTGGAAGCCCATAGAGGGCTATGGTGAAAAAGGAAATATCTTCCGTTCAAAACTGGAAAGAAGCTTTCTGAGAAACTGCTCTGTGTTCTGTTAATTCATCTCACAGAGTTACATCTTTCCCTTCAAGAAGCCTTTCGCTAAGGCTGTTCTTGTGGAATTGGCAAAGGGATATTTGGAAGCCCATAGAGGGCTATGGTGAAAAAGGAAATATCTTCCGTTCAAAACTGGAAAGAAGCTTTCTGAGAAACTGCTCTGTGTTCTGTTAATTCATCTCACAGAGTTACATCTTTCCCTTAAAAAAGCCTTTCGCTAAGACTGTTCTTGTGGAATTGGCAAAGGGATATTTGGAAGCCCATAGAGGGCTATGGTGAAAAAGGAAATATCTTCCGTTCAAAACTCGAAAGAAGCTTTCTGAGAAACTGCTCTCTGTTCTGTTAATTCATCTCACAGAGTTACATCTTTCCCTTCAAGAAGCCTTTAGCTAAGGCTGTTCTTGTGGAATTGGCAAAGGGATATTTGGAAGCCCATAGAGGGCTATGGTGAAAAAGGAAATATCTTCCGTTCAAAACGGGAAAGAAGCTTTCTGAGAAACTGCTCTGTGTTCTGTTAATTCATCTCACAGAGTTACATCTTTCCCTTCAAGAAGCCTTTCGCTAAGGCTGTTCTTGTGGAATTGGCAAAGGGATATTTGGAAGCCCATAGAGGGCTATGGTGAAAAAGAAAATATCTTCCGTTCAAAACTGGAAAGAAGCTTTCTGAGAAACTGCTCTGTGTTCTGTTAATTCATCTCACAGAGTTACATCTTTCCCTTCAAGAAGCCTTTCGCTAAGGCTGTTCTTGTGGAATTGGCAAAGGGATATTTGGAAGCCCATAGAGGGCTATGGTGAAAAAGGAAATATCTTACGTTCAAAACTGGAAAGAAGCTTTCTGAGAAACTGCTCTGTGTTCTGTTAATTCATCTCACAGAGTTACATCTTTCCCTTCAAGAAGCCTTTCGCTAAGGCTGTTCTTGTGGAATTGGCAAAGGGATATTTGGAAGCCCATAGAGGGCTATGGTGAGTAAGGAAATATCTTCCGTTCAAAACTGGAAAGAAGCTTTCTGAGAAACTGCTCTGTGTTCTGTTAATTCATCACACAGAGTTACATCTTTCCCTTCAAGAAGCCTTTCGCTAAGGCTGTTCTTGTGGAATTGGCAAAGGGATATTTGGAAGCCCATAGAGGGCTATGGTGAAAAAGGAAATATCTTCCGTTCAAAACTGGAAAGAAGCTTTCTGAGAAACTGCTCTGTGTTCTTTTAATTCATCTCACAGAGTTACATCTTTCCCTTCAAGAAGCCTTTCGCTAAGGCTGTTCTTGTGGAATTGGCAAAGGGATATTTGGAAGCCCATAGAGGGCTATGGTGAAAAAGGAAATACCTTCCGTTCAAAACTGGAAAGAATCTTTCTGAGAAACTGCTCTGTGTTCTGTTCATTCATCTCACAGAGTTACATCTTTCCCTTCAAGAAGCCTTTCGCTAAGGCTGTTCTTGTGGAATTGGCAAAGGGATATTTGGAAGCCCATAGAGGGCTATGGTGAAAAAGAAAATATCTTCCGGTCAAAACTGGAAAGAAGCTTTCTGAGAAACTGCTCTGTGATCTGTTAATTCATCTCACAGAGTTACATCTTTCCCTTCAAGAAGCCTTTCGCTAAGGCTGTTCTTGTGGAATTGGCAAAGGGATATTAGAAAGCCCATAGAGGGCTATGGTGAAAAAGGAAATATCTTCCGTTCAAAACTGGAAAGAAGCTTTCTGAGAAACTGCTCTGTGTTCTGTTAATTCATCTCACAGAGTTACATCTTTCCCTTCAAGAAGCCTTTCGCTAACGCTGTTATTGTGGAATTGGCAAAGGGATATTTGGAAGCCCATAGAGGGCTATGGTGAAAAAGGAAATATCTTCCGTTCAAAACTGGAAAGAATCTTTCTGAGAAACTGCTCTGTGTTCTGTTAATTCATCTCATAGAGTTACATCTTTCCCTTCAAGAAGCCTTTCGCTAAGGCTGTTCTTGTGGAATTGGCAAAGGGATATTTGGAAGCCCATAGAGGGCTATGGTGAAAAAGGAAATATCTTCCGTTCAAAACTGGATAGAAGCTTTCTGAGAAACTGCTCTGTGTTCTGTTAATTCATCTCACAGAGTTACATCTTTCCCTTCAAGAAGCCTTTCGCTAAGGCTGTTCTTGTGGAATTGGCAAAGGGATATTAGGAAGCCCATAGAGGGCTATGGTGAAAAAGGAAATATCTTCCGTTCAAAACTCGAAAGAAGCTTTCTGAGAAACTGCTCTGTGTTCTGTTAATTCATCTCACAGATTTACATCTTTCCCTTCAAGAAGCCTTTCGCTAAGACTGTTCTTGTGGAATTGGCAAAGGGATATTTGGAAGCCCATAGAGGGCTATGGTGAAAAAGGAAATATCTTCCGTTCAAAACTCGAAAGAAGCTTTCTGAGAAACTGCTCTGTGTTCTGTTAATTCATCTCACAGAGTTACATCTTTCCCTTCAAGAAGCCTTTCGCTAAGGCTGTTCTTGTGGAATTGGCAAAGGGATATTTGGAAGCCCATAGAGGGCTATGGTGAAAAAGAAAATATCTTCCGTTCAAAACTGGAAAGAAGCTTTCTGAGAATCTGCTCTGTGTTCTGTTAATTCATCTCACAGAGTTACATCTTTCCCTTCAAGAAGCCTTTCGCTAAGGCTGTTCTTGTGGAATTGGCAAAGGGATATTTGGAAGCCCATAGAGGGCTCTGGTGAAAAAGGAAATATCTTCCGTTCAAAACTGGAAAGAAGCTTTCTGAGAAACTGCTCTGTGTTCTGTTAATTCATCTCACAGAGTTACATCTTTCCCTTCAAGAAGCCTTTCGCTAAGGCTGTTCTTGTGGAATTGGCAAAGGGATATTTGGAAGCCCATAGAGGGCTATGGTGAAAAAGGAAATATCTTCCGTTCAAAACTGGAAAGAAGCTTTCTGAGAAACTGCTCTGTGTTCTGTTAATTCATCTCACAGAGTTACATCTTTCCCTTCAAGAAGCCTTTCGCTAAGGCTGTTCTTGTGGAATTGGCAAAGGGATATTTGGAAGCCCATAGAGGGCTATGGTGAAAAAGGAAATATCTTCCGTTCAAAACTGGGAAGAATCTTTCTGAGAAACTGCTCTGTGTTCTGTTAATTCATCTCACAGAGTTACATCTTTCCCTTCAAGAAGCCTTTCGCTAAGGCTGTTCTTGTGGAATTGGCAAAGGGATATTTGGAAGCCCATAGAGGGCTATGGTGAAAAAGGAAATATCTTCCGTTCAAAACTGGGAAGAATCTTTCTGAGAAACTGCTCTGTGTTCTGTTAATTCATCTCACAGTGTTACATCTTTCCCTTCAAGAAGCCTTTCGCTAAGGCTGTTCTTGTGGAATTGGCAAAGGGATATTTGGAAGCCCATAGAGGGCTATGGTGAAAAAGGAAATATCTTCCGTTCAAAACTGGAAAGAAGCTTTCTGAGAATCTGCTCTGTGTTCTGTTAATTCATCTCACAGAGTTACATCTTTCCCTTCAAGAAGCCTTTCGCTAAGGCTGTTCTTGTGGAATTGGCAAAGGGATATTTGGAAGCCCATAGAGGGCTATGGTGAAAAAGGAAATATCTTCCGTTCAAAACTGGAAAGAAGCTTTCTGAGAATCTGCTCTGTGTTCTGTTAATTCATCTCACAGAGTTACATCTTTCCCTTCAAGAAGCCTTTCGCTAAGGCTGTTCTTGTGGAATTGGCAAAGGGATATTTGGAAGCCCATAGAGGGCTATGGTGAAAAAGGAAATATCTTCCGTTCAAAACTGGAAAGAATCTTTCTGAGAAACTGCTCTGTGTTCTGTTCATTCATCTCACAGAGTTACATCTTTCCCTTCAAGAAGCCTTTCGCTAAGGCTGTTCTTGTGGAATTGGCAAAGGGATATTTGGAAGCCCTTAGAGGGCTATGGTGAAAAAGAAAATATCTTCCGTTCAAAACTGGAAAGAAGCTTTCTGAGAAACTGCTCTGTGATCTGTTAATTCATCTCACAGAGTTACATCTTTCCCTTCAAGAAGCCTTTCGCTAAGGCTGTTCTTGTGGAATTGGCAAAGGGATATTTGGAAGCCCATAGAGGGCTATGGTGAAAAAGGAAATATCTTCCGTTCAAAACTGGAAAGAAGCTTTCTGAGAAACTGCTCTGTGTTCTGTTAATTCATCTCACAGAGTTACATCTTTCCCTTCAAGAAGCCTTTCGCTAAGGCTGTTCTTGTGGAATTGGCAAAGGGATATTTGGAAGCCCATAGAGGGCTATGGTGAAAAAGGAAATATCTTCCATTCAAAACTGGAAAGAAGCTTTCTGAGAAACTGCTCTGTGTTCTTTTAATTCATCTCACAGAGTTACATCTTTCCCTTCAAGAAGCCTTTCGCTAAGGCTGTTCTTGTGGAATTGGCAAAGGGATATTTGGAAGCCCATAGAGGGCTATGGTGAAAAAGGAAATAACTTCAGTTCAAAACTGGAAAGAAGCTTTCTGAGAAACTGCTCTGTGTTCTGTTAATTCATCTCACAGAGTTACATCTTTCCCTTTAAGAAACCTTTCGCTAAGACTGTTCTTGTGGAATTGGCAAAGGGATATTTGGAAGCCCATAGAGGGCTATGGTGAAAAAGGAAATATCTTCCGTTCAAAACTGGAGAGAAGCTTTCTGAGAAACTGCTGTGTGTTCTGTTAATTCATCTCACAGAGTTACATCTTTCCCTTCAAGAAGCCTTTCGCTAAGGCTGTTCTTGTGGAATTGGCAAAGGGATATTTGGAAGCCCATAGAGGTCTACGGTGAAAAAGGAAATATCTTCCGTTCAAAACTGGAAAGAAGCTTTCTGAGAAACTGCTCTGTGTTCTGTTAATTCATCTCACAGAGTTACATCTTTCCCTTCAAGAAGCCTTTCGCTAAGGCTGTTCTTGTGGAATTGGCAAACTTATATTTGGAAGCCCATAGAGGGCTATGGTGAAAAAGGAAATATCTTCCGTTCAAAACTGGAAAGAAGCTTTCTGAGAAACTGCTCTGTGTTCTGTTAATTCATCTCACAGAGTTACATCTTTCCCTTCAAGAAGCCTTTCGCTAAGGCTGTTCTTGTGGAATTGGCAAAGGGATATTTGGAAGCCCATAGAGGGCTATGGTGAAAAAGAAAATATCTTCCGTTCAAAACTGGAAAGAAGCTTTCTGAGAAACTGCTCTGTGTTCTGTTAATTCATCTCACAGAGTTACATCTTTCCCTTCAAGAAGCCTTTCGCTAAGGCTGTTCTTGTGGAATTGGCAAAGGGATATTTGGAAGCCCATAGAGGGCTATGGTGAAAAAGGAAATAACTTCCGTTCAAAACTGGAAAGAAGCTTTCTGAGAAACTGCTCTGTGTTCTGTTAATTCATCTCACAGAGTTACATCTTTCCCTTTAAGAAGCCTTTCGCTAAGACTGTTCTTGTGGAATTGGCAAAGGGATATTTGGAAGCCCATAGAGGGCTATGGTGAAAAAGGAAATATCTTCCGTTCAAAACTGGAAAGAAGCTTTCTGAGAAACTGCTCTGTGTTCTGTTAATTCATCTCACAGAGTTACATCTTTCCCTTCAAGAAGCCTTTCGCTAAGGCTGTTCTTGTGGAATTGGCAAAGGGATATTTGGAAGCCCATAGAGGGCTATGGTGAAAAAGGAAATATCTTCCGTTCAAAACTGGAAAGAAGCTTTTTGAGAAACTGCTCTGTGTTCTGTTAATTCATCTCACAGAGTTACATCTTTCCCTTCAAGAAGCCTTTCGCTAAGGCTGTTCTTGTGGAATTGGCAAAGGGATATTTGGAAGCCCATAGAGGGCTATGGTGAGTAAGGAAATATCTTCCGTTCAAAACTGGAAAGAAGCTTTCTGAGAAACTGCTCTGTGTTCTGTTAATTCATCACACAGAGTTACATCTTTCCCTTCAAGAAGCCTTTCGCTAAGGCTGTTCTTGTGGAATTGGCAAAGGGATATTTGGAAGCCCATAGAGGGCTATGGTGAAAAAGGAAATATCTTCCGTTCAAAACTGGAAAGAAGCTTTCTGAGAAACTGCTCTGTGTTCTGTTAATTCATCTCACAGAGTTACATCTTTCCCTTCAAGAAGCCTTTCGCTAAGGCTGTTCTTGTGGAATTGGCAAAGGGATATTTGGAAGCCCATAGAGGGCTATGGTGAAAAAGAAAATATCTTCCGTTCAAAACTGGAAAGAAGCTTTCTGAGAAACTGCTCTGTGTTCTGTTAATTCATCTCACAGAGTTACATCTTTCCCTTCAAGAAGCCTTTCGCTAAGGCTGTTCTTGTGGAATTGGCAAAGGGATATTTGGAAGCCCATAGAGGGCTATGGTGAAAAAGGAAATAACTTCCGTTCAAAACTGGAAAGAAGCTTTCTGAGAAACTGCTCTGTGTTCTGTTAATTCATCTCACAGAGTTACATCTTTCCCTTTAAGAAGCCTTTCGCTAAGACTGTTCTTGTGGAATTGGCAAAGGGATATTTGGAAGCCCATAGAGGGCTATGGTGAAAAAGGAAATATCTTCCGTTCAAAACTGGAAAGAAGCTTTCTGAGAAACTGCTCTGTGTTCTGTTAATTCATCTCACAGAGTTACATCTTTCCCTTCAAGAAGCCTTTCGCTAAGGCTGTTCTTGTGGAATTGGCAAAGGGATATTTGGAAGCCCATAGAGGGCTATGGTGAAAAAGGAAATATCTTCCATTCAAAACTGGAAAGAAGCTTTCTGAGAAACTGCTCTGTGTTCTGTTAATTCATCTCACAGAGTTACATCTTTCCCTTCAAGAAGCCTTTCGCTAAGGCTGTTCTTGTGGAATTGGCAAAGGGATATTTGGAAGCCCATAGAGGGCTATGGTGAGTAAGGAAATATCTTCCGTTCAAAACTGGAAAGAAGCTTTCTGAGAAACTGCTCTGTGTTCTGTTAATTCATCACACAGAGTTACATCTTTCCCTTCAAGAAGCCTTTCGCTAAGGCTGTTCTTGTGGAATTGGCAAAGGGATATTTGGAAGCCCATAGAGGGCTATGGTGAAAAAGGAAATATCTTCCGTTCAAAACTGGAAAGAAGCTTTCTGAGAAACTGCTCTGTGTTCTTTTAATTCATCTCACAGAGTTACATCTTTCCCTTCAAGAAGCCTTTCGCTAAGGCTGTTCTTGTGGAATTGGCAAAGGGATATTTGGAAGCCCATAGAGGGCTATGGTGAAAAAGGAAATACCTTCCGTTCAAAACTGGAAAGAATCTTTCTGAGAAACTGCTCTGTGTTCTGTTCATTCATCTCACAGAGTTACATCTTTCCCTTCAAGAAGCCTTTCGCTAAGGCTGTTCTTGTGGAATTGGCAAAGGGATATTTGGAAGCCCATAGAGGGCTATGGTGAAAAAGAAAATATCTTCCGGTCAAAACTGGAAAGAAGCTTTCTGAGAAACTGCTCTGTGATCTGTTAATTCATCTCACAGAGTTACATCTTTCCCTTCAAGAAGCCTTTCGCTAAGGCCGTTCTTGTGGAATTGGCAAAGGGATATTAGAAAGCCCATAGAGGGCTATGGTGAAAAAGGAAATATCTTCCGTTCAAAACTGGAAAGAAGCTTTCTGAGAAACTGCTCTGTGTTCTGTTAATTCATCTCACAGAGTTACATCTTTCCCTTCAAGAAGCCTTTCGCTAACGCTGTTATTGTGGAATTGGCAAAGGGATATTTGGAAGCCCATAGAGGGCTATGGTGAAAAAGGAAATATCTTCCGTTCAAAACTGGAAAGAATCTTTCTGAGAAACTGCTCTGTGTTCTGTTAATTCATCTCATAGAGTTACATCTTTCCCTTCAAGAAGCCTTTCGCTAAGGCTGTTCTTGTGGAATTGGCAAAGGGATATTTGGAAGCCCATAGAGGGCTATGGTGAAAAAGGAAATATCTTCCGTTCAAAACTGGATAGAAGCTTTCTGAGAAACTGCTCTGTGTTCTGTTAATTCATCTCACAGAGTTACATCTTTCCCTTCAAGAAGCCTTTCGCTAAGGCTGTTCTTGTGGAATTGGCAAAGGGATATTAGGAAGCCCATAGAGGGCTATGGTGAAAAAGGAAATATCTTCCGTTCAAAACTCGAAAGAAGCTTTCTGAGAAACTGCTCTGTGTTCTGTTAATTCATCTCACAGATTTACATCTTTCCCTTCAAGAAGCCTTTCGCTAAGACTGTTCTTGTGGAATTGGCAAAGGGATATTTGGAAGCCCATAGAGGGCTATGGTGAAAAAGGAAATATCTTCCGTTCAAAACTCGAAAGAAGCTTTCTGAGAAACTGCTCTGTGTTCTGTTAATTCATCTCACAGAGTTACATCTTTCCCTTCAAGAAGCCTTTCGCTAAGGCTGTTCTTGTGGAATTGGCAAAGGGATATTTGGAAGCCCATAGAGGGCTATGGTGAAAAAGAAAATATCTTCCGTTCAAAACTGGAAAGAAGCTTTCTGAGAAACTGCTCTGTGTTCTGTTAATTCATCTCACAGAGTTACATCTTTCCCTTCAAGAAGCCTTTCGCTAAGGCTGTTCTTGTGGAATTGGCAAAGGGATATTTGGAAGCCCATAGAGGGCTCTGGTGAAAAAGGAAATATCTTCCGTTCAAAACTGGAAAGAAGCTTTCTGAGAAACTGCTCTGTGTTCTGTTAATTCATCTCACAGAGTTACATCTTTCCCTTCAAGAAGCCTTTCGCTAAGGCTGTTCTTGTGGAATTGGCAAAGGGATATTTGGAAGCCCATAGAGGGCTATGGTGAAAAAGGAAATACCTTCCGTTCAAAACTGGAAAGAATCTTTCTGAGAAACTGCTCTGTGTTCTGTTAATTCATCTCACAGAGTTACATCTTTCCCTTCAAGAAGCCTTTCGCTAAGGCTGTTCTTGTGGAATTGGCAAAGGGATATTTGGAAGCCCTTAGAGGGCTATGGTGAAAAAGAAAATATCTTCCGTTCAAAACTGGAAAGAAGCTTTCTGAGAAACTGCTCTGTGATCTGTTAATTCATCTCACAGAGTTACATCTTTCCCTTCAAGAAGCCTTTCGCTAAGGCTGTTCTTGTGGAATTGGCAAAGGGATATTTGGAAGCCCATAGAGGGCTATGGTGAAAAAGGAAATATCTTCCGTTCAAAACTGGAAAGAAGCTTTCTGAGAAACTGCTCTGTGTTCTGTTAATTCATCTCACAGAGTTACATCTTTCCCTTCAAGAAGCCTTTCGCTAAGGCTGTTCTTGTGGAATTGGCAAAGGGATATTTGGAAGCCCATAGAGGGCTATGGTGAAAAAGGAAATATCTTCCATTCAAAACTGGAAAGAAGCTTTCTGAGAAACTGCTCTGTGTTCTGTTAATTCATCTCACAGAGTTACATCTTTCCCTTCAAGAAGCCTTTCGCTAAGGCTGTTCTTGTGGAATTGGCAAAGGGATATTTGGAAGCCCATAGAGGGCTATGGTGAAAAAGGAAATAACTTCAGTTCAAAACTGGAAAGAAGCTTTCTGAGAAACTGCTCTGTGTTCTCTTAATTCATCTCACAGAGTTACATCTTTCCCTTTAAGAAACCTTTCGCTAAGACTGTTCTTGTGGAATTGGCAAAGGGATATTTGGAAGCCCATAGAGGGCTATGGTGAAAAAGGAAATATCTTCCGTTCAAAACTGGAGAGAAGCTTTCTGAGAAACTGCTCTGTGTTCTGTTAATTCATCTCACAGAGTTACATCTTTCCCTTCAAGAAGCCTTTCGCTAAGGCTGTTCTTGTGGAATTGGCAAAGGGATATTTGGAAGCCCATAGAGGTCTACGGTGAAAAAGGAAATATCTTCCGTTCAAAACTGGAAAGAAGCTTTCTGAGAAACTGCTCTGTGTTCTGTTAATTCATCTCACAGAGTTACATCTTTCCCTTCAAGAAGCCTTTCGCTAAGGCTGTTCTTGTGGAATTGGCAAACTTATATTTGGAAGCCCATAGAGGGCTATGGTGAAAAAGGAAATATCTTCCGTTCAAAACTGGAAAGAAGCTTTCTGAGAAACTGCTCTGTGTTCTGTTAATTCATCTCACAGAGTTACATCTTTCCCTTCAAGAAGCCTTTCGCTAAGGCTGTTCTTGTGGAATTGGCAAAGGGATATTTGGAAGCCCATAGAGGGCTATGGTGAAAAAGAAAATATCTTCCGTTCAAAACTGGAAAGAAGCTTTCTGAGAAACTGCTCTGTGTTCTGTTAATTCATCTCACAGAGTTACATCTTTCCCTTCAAGAAGCCTTTCGCTAAGGCTGTTCTTGTGGAATTGGCAAAGGGATATTTGGAAGCCCATAGAGGGCTATGGTGAAAAAGGAAATAACTTCCGTTCAAAACTGGAAAGAAGCTTTCTGAGAAACTGCTCTGTGTTCTGTTAATTCATCTCACAGAGTTACATCTTTCCCTTTAAGAAGCCTTTCGCTAAGACTGTTCTTGTGGAATTGGCAAAGGGATATTTGGAAGCCCATAGAGGGCTATGGTGAAAAAGGAAATATCTTCCGTTCAAAACTGGAAAGAAGCTTTCTGAGAAACTGCTCTGTGTTCTGTTAATTCATCTCACAGAGTTACATCTTTCCCTTCAAGAAGCCTTTCGCTAAGGCTGTTCTTGTGGAATTGGCAAAGGGATATTTGGAAGCCCATAGAGGGCTATGGTGAAAAAGGAAATATCTTACGTTCAAAACTGGAAAGAAGCTTTCTGAGAAACTGCTCTGTGTTCTGTTAATTCATCTCACAGAGTTACATCTTTCCCTTCAAGAAGCCTTTCGCTAAGGCTGTTCTTGTGGAATTGGCAAAGGGATATTTGGAAGCCCATAGAGGGCTATGGTGAGTAAGGAAATATCTTCCGTTCAAAACTGGAAAGAAGCTTTCTGAGAAACTGCTCTGTGTTCTGTTAATTCATCACACAGAGTTACATCTTTCCCTTCAAGAAGCCTTTCGCTAAGGCTGTTCTTGTGGAATTGGCAAAGGGATATTTGGAAGCCCATAGAGGGCTATGGTGAAAAAGGAAATATCTTCCGTTCAAAACTGGAAAGAAGCTTTCTGAGAAACTGCTCTGTGTTCTGTTAATTCATCTCACAGAGTTACATCTTTCCCTTCAAGAAGCCTTTCGCTAAGGCTGTTCTTGTGGAATTGGCAAAGGGATATTTGGAAGCCCATAGAGGGCTATGGTGAAAAAGAAAATATCTTCCGTTCAAAACTGGAAAGAAGCTTTCTGAGAAACTGCTCTGTGTTCTGTTAATTCATCTCACAGAGTTACATCTTTCCCTTTAAGAAGCCTTTCGCTAAGACTGTTCTTGTGGAATTGGCAAAGGGATATTTGGAAGCCCATAGAGGGCTATGGTGAAAAAGGAAATATCTTCCGTTCAAAACTGGAAAGAAGCTTTCTGAGAAACTGCTCTGTGTTCTGTTCATTCATCTCACAGAGTTACATCTTTCCCTTCAACAAGCCTTTCGCTAAGGCTGTTCTTGTGGAATTGGCAAAGGGATATTTGGAAGCCCATAGAGGGCTATGGTGAAAAAGGAAATATCTTACGTTCAAAACTGGAAAGAAGCTTTCTGAGAAACTGCTCTGTGTTCTGTTAATTCATCTCACAGAGTTACATCTTTCCCTTCAAGAAGCCTTTCGCTAAGGCTGTTCTTGTGGAATTGGCAAAGGGATATTTGGAAGCCCATAGAGGGCTATGGTGAGTAAGGAAATATCTTCCGTTCAAAACTGGAAAGAAGCTTTCTGAGAAACTGCTCTGTGTTCTGTTAATTCATCACACAGAGTTACATCTTTCCCTTCAAGAAGCCTTTCGCTAAGGCTGTTCTTGTGGAATTGGCAAAGGGATATTTGGAAGCCCATAGAGGGCTATGGTGAAAAAGGAAATATCTTCCGTTCAAAACTGGAAAGAAGCTTTCTGAGAAACTGCTCTGTGTTCTTTTAATTCATCTCACAGAGTTACATCTTTCCCTTCAAGAAGCCTTTCGCTAAGGCTGTTCTTGTGGAATTGGCAAAGGGATATTTGGAAGCCCATAGAGGGCTATGGTGAAAAAGGAAATACCTTCCGTTCAAAACTGGAAAGAATCTTTCTGAGAAACTGCTCTGTGTTCTGTTCATTCATCTCACAGAGTTACATCTTTCCCTTCAAGAAGCCTTTCGCTAAGGCTGTTCTTGTGGAATTGGCAAAGGGATATTTGGAAGCCCATAGAGGGCTATGGTGAAAAAGAAAATATCTTCCGGTCAAAACTGGAAAGAAGCTTTCTGAGAAACTGCTCTGTGATCTGTTAATTCATCTCACAGAGTTACATCTTTCCCTTCAAGAAGCCTTTCGCTAAGGCTGTTCTTGTGGAATTGGCAAAGGGATATTAGAAAGCCCATAGAGGGCTATGGTGAAAAAGGAAATATCTTCCGTTCAAAACTGGAAAGAAGCTTTCTGAGAAACTGCTCTGTGTTCTGTTAATTCATCTCACAGAGTTACATCTTTCCCTTCAAGAAGCCTTTCGCTAACGCTGTTATTGTGGAATTGGCAAAGGGATATTTGGAAGCCCATAGAGGGCTATGGTGAAAAAGGAAATATCTTCCGTTCAAAACTGGAAAGAATCTTTCTGAGAAACTGCTCTGTGTTCTGTTAATTCATCTCATAGAGTTACATCTTTCCCTTCAAGAAGCCTTTCGCTAAGGCTGTTCTTGTGGAATTGGCAAAGGGATATTTGGAAGCCCATAGAGGGCTATGGTGAAAAAGGAAATATCTTCCGTTCAAAACTGGATAGAAGCTTTCTGAGAAACTGCTCTGTGTTCTGTTAATTCATCTCACAGAGTTACATCTTTCCCTTCAAGAAGCCTTTCGCTAAGGCTGTTCTTGTGGAATTGGCAAAGGGATATTAGGAAGCCCATAGAGGGCTATGGTGAAAAAGGAAATATCTTCCGTTCAAAACTCGAAAGAAGCTTTCTGAGAAACTGCTCTGTGTTCTGTTAATTCATCTCACAGCTTTACATCTTTCCCTTCAAGAAGCCTTTCGCTAAGACTGTTCTTGTGGAATTGGCAAAGGGATATTTGGAAGCCCATAGAGGGCTATGGTGAAAAAGGAAATATCTTCCGTTCAAAACTCGAAAGAAGCTTTCTGAGAAACTGCTCTGTGTTCTGTTAATTCATCTCACAGAGTTACATCTTTCCCTTCAAGAAGCCTTTCGCTAAGGCTGTTCTTGTGGAATTGGCAAAGGGATATTTGGAAGCCCATAGAGGGCTCTGGTGAAAAAGGAAATATCTTCCGTTCAAAACTGGAAAGAAGCTTTCTGAGAAACTGCTCTGTGTTCTGTTAATTCATCTCACAGAGTTACATCTTTCCCTTCAAGAAGCCTTTCGCTAAGGCTGTTCTTGTGGAATTGGCAAAGGGATATTTGGAAGCCCATAGAGGGCTATGGTGAAAAAGGAAATATCTTCCGTTCAAAACTGGAAAGAAGCTTTCTGAGAAACTGCTCTGTGTTCTGTTAATTCATCTCACAGAGTTACATCTTTCCCTTCAAGAAGCCTTTCGCTAAGGCTGTTCTTGTGGAATTGGCAAAGGGATATTTGGAAGCCCATAGAGGGCTATGGTGAAAAAGGAAATATCTTCCGTTCAAAACTGGGAAGAATCTTTCTGAGAAACTGCTCTGTGTTCTGTTAATTCATCTCACAGTGTTACATCTTTCCCTTCAAGAAGCCTTTCGCTAAGGCTGTTCTTGTGGAATTGGCAAAGGGATATTTGGAAGCCCATAGAGGGCTATGGTGAAAAAGGAAATATCTTCCGTTCAAAACTGGAAAGAAGCTTTCTGAGAAACTGCTCTGTGTTCTGTTAATTTATCTCACAGAGTTACATCTTTCCCTTCAAGAAGCCTTTCGCTAAGGCTGTTCTTGTGGAATTGGCAAAGGGATATTTGGAAGCCCATAGAGGGCTATGGTGAAAAAGGAAATATCTTCCGTTCAAAACTGGAAAGAAGCTTTCTGAGAATCTGCTCTGTGTTCTGTTAATTCATCTCACAGAGTTACATCTTTCCCTTCAAGAAGCCTTTCGCTAAGGCTGTTCTTGTGGAATTGGCACAGGGATATTTGGAAGCCCATAGAGGGCTATGGTGAAAAAGGAAATATCTTCCGTTCAAAACTGGAAAGAAGCTTTCTGAGAAACTGCTCTGTGTTCTGTTAATTCATCTCACAGAGTTACATCTTTCCCTTCAAGAAGCCTTTCGCTAAGGCTGTTCTTGTGGAATTGGCAAAGGGATATTTGGAAGGCCATAGAGGGCTATGGTGAAAAAGGAAATATCTTCCGTTCAAAACTGGAAAGAAGCTTTCTGAGAAACTGCTCTGTGTTCTGTTAATTCATCTCACAGAGTTACATCTTTCCCTTCAAGAAGACTTTCGCTAAGACTGTTCTTGTGGAATTGGCAAAGGGATATTTGGAAGCCCATAGAGGGCTATGGTGAAAAAGGAAATATCTTCCGTTCAAAACTCGAAAGAAGCTTTCTGAGAAACTGCTCTGTGTTCTGTTAATTCATCTCACAGAGTTACATCTTTCCCTTCAAGAAGCCTTTAGCTAAGGCTGTTCTTGTGGAATTGGCAAAGGGATATTTGGAAGCCCATAGAGGGCTATGGTGAAAAAGAAAATATCTTCCGTTCAAAACTGGAAAGAAGCTTTCTGAGAAACTGCTCTGTGTTCTGTTAATTCATCTCACAGAGTTACATCTTTCCCTTCAAGAAGCCTTTCGCTAAGGCTGTTCTTGTGGAATTGGCAAAGGGATATTTGGAAGCCCATAGAGGGCTATGGTGAAAAAGGAAATATCTTCCGTTCAAAACTGGAAAGAAGCTTTCTGAGAAACTGCTCTGTGTTCTGTTAATTCATCTCACAGAGTTACATCTTTCCCTTCAAGAAGCCTTTCGCTAAGGCTGTTCTTGTGGAATTGGCAAAGGGATATTTGGAAGCCCATAGAGGGCTATGGTGAAAAAGGAAATATCTTCCGTTCAAAACTGGAAAGAAGCTTTCTGAGAAACTGCTCTGTGTTCTGTTAATTCATCTCACAGAGTTACATCTTTCCCTTCAAGAAGCCTTTCGCTAAGGCTGTTCTTGTGGAATTGGCAAAGGGATATTTGGAAGCCCATAGAGGGCTATGGTGAAAAAGAAAATATCTTCCGTTCAAAACTGGAAAGAAGCTTTCTGAGAAACTGCTCTGTGTTCTGTTAATTCATCTCACAGAGTTACATCTTTCCCTTCAAGAAGCCTTTCGCTAAGGCTGTTCTTGTGGAATTGGCAAAGGGATATTTGGAAGCCCATAGAGGGCTATGGTGAAAAAGGAAATATCTTCCGTTCAAAACTGGAAAGAAGCTTTCTGAGAAACTGCTCTGTGTTCTGTTAATTCATCTCACAGAGTTACATCTTTCCCTTCAAGAAGCCTTTCGCTAAGGCTGTTCTTGTGGAATTGGCAAAGGGATATTTGGAAGCCCATAGAGGGCTATGGTGAAAAGGGAAATATCTTCCGTTCAAAACTGGAAAGAAGCTTTCTGAGAAACTGCTCTGTGTTCTGTTAATTCATCTCACAGAGTTACATCTTTCCCTTCAAAAGCCTTTCGCTAAGACTGTTCTTGTGGAATTGGCAAAGGGATATTTGGAAGCCCATAGAGGGCTATGGTGAAAAAGGAAATATCTTCCGTTCAAAACTCGAAAGAAGCTTTCTGAGAAACTGCTCTGTGTTCTGTTAATTCATCTCACAGAGTTACATCTTTCCCTTCAAGAAGCCTTTAGCTAAGGCTGTTCTTGTGGAATTGGCAAAGGGATATTTGGAAGCCCATAGAGGGCTATGGTGAAAAAGAAAATATCTTCCGTTCAAAACTGGAAAGAAGCTTTCTGAGAAACTGCTCTGTGTTCTGTTAATTCATCTCACAGAGTTACATCTTTCCCTTCAAGAAGCCTTTCGCTAAGGCTGTTCTTGTGGAATTGGCAAAGGGATATTTGGAAGCCCATAGAGGGCTATGGTGAAAAAGGAAATATCTTCCATTCAAAACTGGAAAGTAGCTTTCTGAGAAACTGCTCTGTGTTCTGTTAATTCATCTCACAGAGTTACATCTTTCCCTTCAAGAAGCCTTTCGCTAAGGCTGTTCTTGTGGAATTGGCAAAGGGATATTTGGAAGCCCATAGAGGGCTATGGTGAAAAAGGAAATATCTTCCGTTCAAAACTCGAAAGAAGCTTTCTGAGAAACTGCTCTGTGTTCTGTTAATTCATCTCACAGAGTTACATCTTTCCCTTCAAGAAGCCTTTAGCTAAGGCTGTTCTTGTGGAATTGGCAAAGGGATATTTGGAAGCCCATAGAGGGCTATGGTGAAAAAGAAAATATCTTCCGTTCAAAACTGGAAAGAAGCTTTCTGAGAAACTGCTCTGTGTTCTGTTAATTCATCTCACAGAGTTACATCTTTCCCTTCAAGAAGCCTTTCGCTAAGGCTGTTCTTGTGGAATTGGCAAAGGGATATTTGGAAGCCCATAGAGGGCTATGGTGAAAAAGGAAATACCTTCCGTTCAAAACTGGAAAGAATCTTTCTGAGAAACTGCTCTGTGTTCTGTTCATTCATCTCACAGAGTTACATCTTTCCCTTCAAGAAGCCTTTCGCTAAGGCTGTTCTTGTGGAATTGGCAAAGGGATATTTGGAAGCCCTTAGAGGGCTATGGTGAAAAAGAAAATATCTTCCGTTCAAAACTGGAAAGAAGCTTTCTGAGAAACTGCTCTGTGTTCTGTTAATTCATCTCACAGAGTTACATCTTTCCCTTCAAGAAGCCTTTCGCTAAGGCTGTTCTTGTGGAATTGGCAAAGGGATATTTGGAAGCCCATAGAGGGCTATGGTGAAAAAGGAAATATCTTCCGTTCAAAACTCGAAAGAAGCTTTCTGAGAAACTGCTCTGTGTTCTGTTAATTCATCTCACAGAGTTACATCTTTCCCTTCAAGAAGCCTTTAGCTAAGGCTGTTCTTGTGGAATTGGCAAAGGGATATTTGGAAGCCCATAGAGGGCTATGGTGAAAAAGAAAATATCTTCCGTTCAAAACTGGAAAGAAGCTTTCTGAGAAACTGCTCTGTGTTCTGTTAATTCATCTCACAGAGTTACATCTTTCCCTTCAAGAAGCCTTTCGCTAAGGCTGTTCTTGTGGAATTGGCAAAGGGATATTTGGAAGCCCATAGAGGGCTATGGTGAAAAAGGAAATACCTTCCGTTCAAAACTGGAAAGAATCTTTCTGAGAAACTGCTCTGTGTTCTGTTCATTCATCTCACAGAGTTACATCTTTCCCTTCAAGAAGCCTTTCGCTAAGGCTGTTCTTGTGGAATTGGCAAAGGGATATTTGGAAGCCCATAGAGGGCTATGGTGAAAAAGGAAATATCTTCCGTTCAAAACTGGAAAGAAGCTTTCTGAGAAACTGCTCTGTGTTCTGTTAATTCATCTCACAGAGTTACATCTTTCCCTTCAAGAAGCCTTTCGCTAAGGCTGTTCTTGTGGAATTGGCAAAGGGATATTTGGAAGCCCATAGAGGGCTATGGTGAAAAAGGAAATATCTTCCATTCAAAACTGGAAAGAAGCTTTCTGAGAAACTGCTCTGTGTTCTGTTAATTCATCTCACAGAGTTACATCTTTCCCTTCAAGAAGCCTTTCGCTAAGGCTGTTCTTGGGGAATTGGCAAAGGGATATTTGGAAGCCCATAGAGGGCTATGGTGAAAAAGGAAATAACTTCAGTTCAAAACTGGAAAGAAGCTTTCTGAGAAACTGCTCTGTGTTCTGTTAATTCATCTCACAGAGTTACATCTTTCCCTTTAAGAAACCTTTCGCTAAGACTGTTCTTGTGGAATTGGCAAAGGGATATTTGGAAGCCCATAGAGGGCTATGGTGAAAAAGGAAATATCTTCCGTTCAAAACTGGAGAGAAGCTTTCTGAGAAACTGCTCTGTGTTCTGTTAATTCATCTCACAGAGTTACATCTTTCCCTTCAAGAAGCCTTTCGCTAAGGCTGTTCTTGTGGAATTGGCAAAGGGATATTTGGAAGCCCATAGAGGTCTACGGTGAAAAAGGAAATATCTTCCGTTCAAAACTGGAAAGAAGCTTTCTGAGAAACTGCTCTGTGTTCTGTTAATTCATCTCACAGAGTTACATCTTTCCCTTCAAGAAGCCTTTCGCTAAGGCTGTTCTTGTGAAATTGGCAAACTTATATTTGGAAGCCCATAGAGGGCTATGGTGAAAAAGGAAATATCTTCCGTTCAAAACTGGAAAGAAGCTTTCTGAGAAACTGCTCTGTGTTCTGTTAATTCATCTCACAGAGTTACATCTTTCCCTTCAAGAAGCCTTTCGCTAAGGCTGTTCTTGTGGAATTGGCAAAGGGATATTTGGAAGCCCATAGAGGGCTATGGTGAAAAAGAAAATATCTTCCGTTCAAAACTGGAAAGAAGCTTTCTGAGAAACTGCTCTGTGTTCTGTTAATTCATCTCACAGAGTTACATCTTTCCCTTCAAGAAGCCTTTCGCTAAGGCTGTTCTTGTGGAATTGGCAAAGGGATATTTGGAAGCCCATAGAGGGCTATGGTGAAAAAGGAAATAACTTCCGTTCAAAACTGGAAAGAAGCTTTCTGAGAAACTGCTCTGTGTTCTGTTAATTCATCTCACAGAGTTACATCTTTCCCTTTAAGAAGCCTTTCGCTAAGACTGTTCTTGTGGAATTGGCAAAGGGATATTTGGAAGCCCATAGAGGGCTATGGTGAAAAAGGAAATATCTTCCGTTCAAAACTGGAAAGAAGCTTTCTGAGAAACTGCTCTGTGTTCTGTTAATTCATCTCACAGAGTTACATCTTTCCCTTCAAGAAGCCTTTCGCTAAGGCTGTTCTTGTGGAATTGGCAAAGGGATATTTGGAAGCCCATAGAGGGCTATGGTGAAAAAGGAAATATCTTACGTTCAAAACTGGAAAGAAGCTTTCTGAGAAACTGCTCTGTGTTCTGTTAATTCATCTCACAGAGTTACATCTTTCCCTTCAAGAAGCCTTTCGCTAAGGCTGTTCTTGTGGAATTGGCAAAGGGATATTTGGAAGCCCATAGAGGGCTATGGTGAGTAAGGAAATATCTTCCGTTCAAAACTGGAAAGAAGCTTTCTGAGAAACTGCTCTGTGTTCTGTTAATTCATCACACAGAGTTACATCTTTCCCTTCAAGAAGCCTTTCGCTAAGGCTGTTCTTGTGGAATTGGCAAAGGGATATTTGGAAGCCCATAGAGGGCTATGGTGAAAAAGGAAATATCTTCCGTTCAAAACTGGAAAGAAGCTTTCTGAGAAACTGCTCTGTGTTCTGTTAATTCATCTCACAGAGTTACATCTTTCCCTTCAGAAGCCTTTCGCTAAGGCTGTTCTTGTGGAATTGGCAAAGGGATATTTGGAAGCCCATAGAGGGCTATGGTGAAAAAGAAAATATCTTCCGTTCAAAACTGGAAAGAAGCTTTCTGAGAAACTGCTCTGTGTTCTGTTAATTCATCTCACAGAGTTACATCTTTCCCTTCAAGAAGCCTTTCGCTAAGGCTGTTCTTGTGGAATTGGCAAAGGGATATTTGGAAGCCCATAGAGGGCTATGGTGAAAAAGGAAATAACTTCCGTTCAAAACTGGAAAGAAGCTTTCTGAGAAACTGCTCTGTGTTCTGTTAATTCATCTCACAGAGTTACATCTTTCCCTTTAAGAAGCCTTTCGCTAAGACTGTTCTTGTGGAATTGGCAAAGGGATATTTGGAAGCCCATAGAGGGCTATGGTGAAAAAGGAAATATCTTCCGTTCAAAACTGGAAAGAAGCTTTCTGAGAAACTGCTCTGTGTTCTGTTAATTCATCTCACAGAGTTACATCTTTCCCTTCAAGAAGCCTTTCGCTAAGGCTGTTCTTGTGGAATTGGCAAAGGGATATTTGGAAGCCCATAGAGGGCTATGGTGAAAAAGGAAATATCTTACGTTCAAAACTGGAAAGAAGCTTTCTGAGAAACTGCTCTGTGTTCTGTTAATTCATCTCACAGAGTTACATCTTTCCCTTCAAGAAGCCTTTCGCTAAGGCTGTTCTTGTGGAATTGGCAAAGGGATATTTGGAAGCCCTTAGAGGGCTATGGTGAAAAAGAAAATATCTTCCGTTCAAAACTGGAAAGAAGCTTTCTGAGAAACTGCTCTGTGATCTGTTAATTCATCTCACAGAGTTACATCTTTCCCTTCAAGAAGCCTTTCGCTAAGGCTGTTCTTGTGGAATTGGCAAAGGGATATTTGGAAGCCCATAGAGGGCTATGGTGAAAAAGGAAATATCTTCCGTTCAAAACTGGAAAGAAGCTTTCTGAGAAACTGCTCTGTGTTCTGTTAATTCATCTCACAGAGTTACATCTTTCCCTTCAAGAAGCCTTTCGCTAAGGCTGTTCTTGTGGAATTGGCAAAGGGATATTTGGAAGCCCATAGAGGGCTATGGTGAAAAAGGAAATATCTTCCATTCAAAACTGGAAAGAAGCTTTCTGAGAAACTGCTCTGTGTTCTGTTAATTCATCTCACAGAGTTACATCTTTCCCTTCAAGAAGCCTTTCGCTAAGGCTGTTCTTGGGGAATTGGCAAAGGGATATTTGGAAGCCCATAGAGGGCTATGGTGAAAAAGGAAATAACTTCAGTTCAAAACTGGAAAGAAGCTTTCTGAGAAACTGCTCTGTGTTCTGTTAATTCATCTCACAGAGTTACATCTTTCCCTTTAAGAAACCTTTCGCTAAGACTGTTCTTGTGGAATTGGCAAAGGGATATTTGGAAGCCCATAGAGGGCTATGGTGAAAAAGGAAATATCTTCCGTTCAAAACTGGAGAGAAGCTTTCTGAGAAACTGCTCTGTGTTCTGTTAATTCATCTCACAGAGTTACATCTTTCCCTTCAAGAAGCCTTTCGCTAAGGCTGTTCTTGTGGAATTGGCAAAGGGATATTTGGAAGCCCATAGAGGTCTACGGTGAAAAAGGAAATATCTTCCGTTCAAAACTGGAAAGAAGCTTTCTGAGAAACTGCTCTGTGTTCTGTTAATTCATCTCACAGAGTTACATCTTTCCCTTCAAGAAGCCTTTCGCTAAGGCTGTTCTTGTGGAATTGGCAAACTTATATTTGGAAGCCCATAGAGGGCTATGGTGAAAAAGGAAATATCTTCCGTTCAAAACTGGAAAGAAGCTTTCTGAGAAACTGCTCTGTGTTCTGTTAATTCATCTCACAGAGTTACATCTTTCCCTTCAAGAAGCCTTTCGCTAAGGCTGTTCTTGTGGAATTGGCAAAGGGATATTTGGAAGCCCATAGAGGGCTATGGTGAAAAAGAAAATATCTTCCGTTCAAAACTGGAAAGAAGCTTTCTGAGAAACTGCTCTGTGTTCTGTTAATTCATCTCACAGAGTTACATCTTTCCCTTCAAGAAGCCTTTCGCTAAGGCTGTTCTTGTGGAATTGGCAAAGGGATATTTGGAAGCCCATAGAGGGCTATGGTGAAAAAGGAAATAACTTCCGTTCAAAACTGGAAAGAAGCTTTCTGAGAAACTGCTCTGTGTTCTGTTAATTCATCTCACAGAGTTACATCTTTCCCTTTAAGAAGCCTTTCGCTAAGACTGTTCTTGTGGAATTGGCAAAGGGATATTTGGAAGCCCATAGAGGGCTATGGTGAAAAAGGAAATATCTTCCGTTCAAAACTGGAAAGAAGCTTTCTGAGAAACTGCTCTGTGTTCTGTTAATTCATCTCACAGAGTTACATCTTTCCCTTCAAGAAGCCTTTCGCTAAGGCTGTTCTTGTGGAATTGGCAAAGGGATATTTGGAAGCCCATAGAGGGCTATGGTGAAAAAGGAAATATCTTCCGTTCAAAACTGGAAAGAAGCTTTCTGAGAAACTGCTCTGTGTTCTGTTAATTCATCTCACAGAGTTACATCTTTCCCTTCAAGAAGCCTTTCGCTAAGGCTGTTCTTGTGGAATTGGCAAAGGGATATTTGGAAGCCCATAGAGGGCTATGGTGAGTAAGGAAATATCTTCCGTTCAAAACTGGAAAGAAGCTTTCTGAGAAACTGCTCTGTGTTCTGTTAATTCATCACACAGAGTTACATCTTTCCCTTCAAGAAGCCTTTCGCTAAGGCTGTTCTTGTGGAATTGGCAAAGGGATATTTGGAAGCCCATAGAGGGCTATGGTGAAAAAGGAAATATCTTCCGTTCAAAACTGGAAAGAAGCTTTCTGAGAAACTGCTCTGTGTTCTGTTAATTCATCTCACAGAGTTACATCTTTCCCTTCAAGAAGCCTTTCGCTAAGGCTGTTCTTGTGGAATTGGCAAAGGGATATTTGGAAGCCCATAGAGGGCTATGGTGAAAAAGAAAATATCTTCCGTTCAAAACTGGAAAGAAGCTTTCTGAGAAACTGCTCTGTGTTCTGTTAATTCATCTCACAGAGTTACATCTTTCCCTTCAAGAAGCCTTTCGCTAAGGCTGTTCTTGTGGAATTGGCAAAGGGATATTTGGAAGCCCATAGAGGGCTATGATGAAAAAGGAAATAACTTCCGTTCAAAACTGGAAAGAAGCTTTCTGAGAAACTGCTCTGTGTTCTGTTAATTCATCTCACAGAGTTACATCTTTCCCTTTAAGAAGCCTTTCGCTAAGACTGTTCTTGTGGAATTGGCAAAGGGATATTTGGAAGCCCATAGAGGGCTATGGTGAAAAAGGAAATATCTTCCGTTCAAAACTGGAAAGAAGCTTTCTGAGAAACTGCTCTGTGTTCTGTTAATTCATCTCACAGAGTTACATCTTTCCCTTCAAGAAGCCTTTCGCTAAGGCTGTTCTTGTGGAATTGGCAAAGGGATATTTGGAAGCCCATAGAGGGCTATGGTGAAAAAGGAAATATCTTACGTTCAAAACTGGAAAGAAGCTTTCTGAGAAACTGCTCTGTGTTCTGTTAATTCATCTCACAGAGTTACATCTTTCCCTTCAAGAAGCCTTTCGCTAAGGCTGTTCTTGTGGAATTGGCAAAGGGATATTTGGAAGCCCATAGAGGGCTATGGTGAGTAAGGAAATATCTTCCGTTCAAAACTGGAAAGAAGCTTTCTGAGAAACTGCTCTGTGTTCTGTTAATTCATCACACAGAGTTACATCTTTCCCTTCAAGAAGCCTTTCGCTAAGGCTGTTCTTGTGGAATTGGCAAAGGGATATTTGGAAGCCCATAGAGGGCTATGGTGAAAAAGGAAATATCTTCCGTTCAAAACTGGAAAGAAGCTTTCTGAGAAACTGCTCTGTGTTCTTTTAATTCATCTCACAGAGTTACATCTTTCCCTTCAAGAAGCCTTTCGCTAAGGCTGTTCTTGTGGAATTGGCAAAGGGATATTTGGAAGCCCATAGAGGGCTATGGTGAAAAAGGAAATACCTTCCGTTCAAAACTGGAAAGAATCTTTCTGAGAAACTGCTCTGTGTTCTGTTCATTCATCTCACAGAGTTACATCTTTCCCTTCAAGAAGCCTTTCGCTAAGGCTGTTCTTGTGGAATTGGCAAAGGGATATTTGGAAGCCCATAGAGGGCTATGGTGAAAAAGAAAATATCTTCCGGTCAAAACTGGAAAGAAGCTTTCTGAGAAACTGCTCTGTGATCTGTTAATTCATCTCACAGAGTTACATCTTTCCCTTCAAGAAGCCTTTCGCTAAGGCTGTTCTTGTGGAATTGGCAAAGGGATATTAGAAAGCCCATAGAGGGCTATGGTGAAAAAGGAAATATCTTCCGTTCAAAACTGGAAAGAAGCTTTCTGAGAAACTGCTCTGTGTTCTGTTAATTCATCTCACAGAGTTACATCTTTCCCTTCAAGAAGCCTTTCGCTAACGCTGTTATTGTGGAATTGGCAAAGGGATATTTGGAAGCCCATAGAGGGCTATGGTGAAAAAGGAAATATCTTCCGTTCAAAACTGGAAAGAATCTTTCTGAGAAACTGCTCTGTGTTCTGTTAATTCATCTCATAGAGTTACATCTTTCCCTTCAAGAAGCCTTTCGCTAAGGCTGTTCTTGTGGAATTGGCAAAGGGATATTTGGAAGCCCATAGAGGGCTATGGTGAAAAAGGAAATATCTTCCGTTCAAAACTGGATAGAAGCTTTCTGAGAAACTGCTCTGTGTTCTGTTAATTCATCTCACAGAGTTACATCTTTCCCTTCAAGAAGCCTTTCGCTAAGGCTGTTCTTGTGGAATTGGCAAAGGGATATTAGGAAGCCCATAGAGGGCTATGGTGAAAAAGGAAATATCTTCCGTTCAAAACTCGAAAGAAGCTTTCTGAGAAACTGCTCTGTGTTCTGTTAATTCATCTCACAGATTTACATCTTTCCCTTCAAGAAGCCTTTCGCTAAGACTGTTCTTGTGGAATTGGCAAAGGGATATTTGGAAGCCCATAGAGGGCTATGGTGAAAAAGGAAATATCTTCCGTTCAAAACTCGAAAGAAGCTTTCTGAGAAACTGCTCTGTGTTCTGTTAATTCATCTCACAGAGTTACATCTTTCCCTTCAAGAAGCCTTTCGCTAAGGCTGTTCTTGTGGAATTGGCAAAGGGATATTTGGAAGCCCATAGAGGGCTATGGTGAAAAAGAAAATATCTTCCGTTCAAAACTGGAAAGAAGCTTTCTGAGAAACTGCTCTGTGTTCTGTTAATTCATCTCACAGAGTTACATCTTTCCCTTCAAGAAGCCTTTCGCTAAGGCTGTTCTTGTGGAATTGGCAAAGGGATATTTGGAAGCCCATAGAGGGCTCTGGTGAAAAAGGAAATATCTTCCGTTCAAAACTGGAAAGAAGCTTTCTGAGAAACTGCTCTGTGTTCTGTTAATTCATCTCACAGAGTTACATCTTTCCCTTCAAGAAGCCTTTCGCTAAGGCTGTTCTTGTGGAATTGGCAAAGGGATATTTGGAAGCCCATAGAGGGCTATGGTGAAAAAGGAAATATCTTCCGTTCAAAACTGGAAAGAAGCTTTCTGAGAAACTGCTCTGTGTTCTGTTAATTCATCTCACAGAGTTACATCTTTCCCTTCAAGAAGCCTTTCGCTAAGGCTGTTCTTGTGGAATTGGCAAAGGGATATTTGGAAGCCCATAGAGGGCTATGGTGAAAAAGGAAATATCTTCCGTTCAAAACTGGGAAGAATCTTTCTGAGAAACTACTCTGTGTTCTGTTAATTCATCTCACAGTGTTACATCTTTCCCTTCAAGAAGCCTTTCGCTAAGGCTGTTCTTGTGGAATTGGCAAAGGGATATTTGGAAGCCCATAGAGGGCTATGGTGAAAAAGGAAATATCTTCCGTTCAAAACTGGAAAGAAGCTTTCTGAGAAACTGCTCTGTGTTCTGTTAATTTATCTCACAGAGTTACATCTTTCCCTTCAAGAAGCCTTTCGCTAAGGCTGTTCTTGTGGAATTGGCAAAGGGATATTTGGAAGCCCATAGAGGGCTATGGTGAAAAAGGAAATATCTTCCGTTCAAAACTGGAAAGAAGCTTTCTGAGAATCTGCTCTGTGTTCTGTTAATTCATCTCACAGAGTTACATCTTTCCCTTCAAGAAGCCTTTCGCTAAGGCTGTTCTTGTGGAATTGGCAAAGGGATATTTGGAAGCCCATAGAGGGCTATGGTGAAAAAGGAAATATCTTCCGTTCAAAACTGGAAAGAAGCTTTCTGAGAAACTGCTCTGTGTTCTGTTAATTCATCTCACAGAGTTACATCTTTCCCTTCAAGAAGACTTTCGCTAAGACTGTTCTTGTGGAATTGGCAAAGGGATATTTGGAAGCCCATAGAGGGCTATGGTGAAAAAGGAAATATCTTCCGTTCAAAACTCGAAAGAAGCTTTCTGAGAAACTGCTCTGTGTTCTGTTAATTCATCTCACAGAGTTACATCTTTCCCTTCAAGAAGCCTTTAGCTAAGGCTGTTCTTGTGGAATTGGCAAAGGGATATTTGGAAGCCCATAGAGGGCTATGGTGAAAAAGAAAATATCTTCCGTTCAAAACTGGAAAGAAGCTTTCTGAGAAACTGCTCTATGTTCTGTTAATTCATCTCACAGAGTTACATCTTTCCCTTCAAGAAGCCTTTCGCTAAGGCTGTTCTTGTGGAATTGGCAAAGGGATATTTGGAAGCCCATAGAGGGCTATGGTGAAAAAGGAAATATCTTCCGTTCAAAACTGGATAGAAGCTTTCTGAGAAACTGCTCTGTGTTCTGTTAATTCATCTCACAGAGTTACATCTTTCCCTTCAAGAAGCCTTTCGCTAAGGCTGTTCTTGTGGAATTGGCAAAGGGATATTTGGAAGCCCATAGAGGGCTATGGTGAAAAAGGAAATATCTTCCGTTCAAAACTGGAAAGAAGCTTTCTGAGAAACTGCTCTGTGTTCTGTTAATTCATCTCACAGAGTTACATCTTTCCCTTCAAGAAGCCTTTCGCTAAGGCTGTTCTTGTGGAATTGGCAAAGGGATATTTGGAAGCCCATAGAGGGCTATGGTGAAAAAGGAAATATCTTCCGTTCAAAACTGGAAAGAAGCTTTCTGAGAAACTGCTCTGTGTTCTGTTAATTCATCTCACAGTGTTACATCTTTCCCTTCAAAAGCCTTTCGCTAAGATTGTTCTTGTGGAATTGGCAAAGGGATATTTGGAAGCCCATAGAGGGCTATGGTGAAAAAGGAAATATCTTCCGTTCAAAACTCGAAAGAAGCTTTCTGAGAAACTGCTCTGTGTTCTGTTAATTCATCTCACAGAGTTACATCTTTCCCTTCAAGAAGCCTTTAGCTAAGGCTGTTCTTGTGGAATTGGCAAAGGGATATTTGGAAGCCCATAGAGGGCTATGGTGAAAAAGAAAATATCTTCCGTTCAAAACTGGAAAGAAGCTTTCTGAGAAACCGCTCTGTGTTCTGTTAATTCATCTCACAGAGTTACATCTTTCCCTTCAAGAAGCCTTTCGCTAAGGCTGTTCTTGTGGAATTGGCAAAGGGATATTTGGAAGCCCATAGAGGGCTATGGTGAAAAAGGAAATATCTTCCGTTCAAAACTGGAAAGAAGCTTTCTGAGAAACTGCTCTGTGTTCTGTTCATTCATCTCACAGAGTTACATCTTTCCCTTCAAGAAGCCTTTCGCTAAGGCTGTTCTTGTGGAATTGGCAAAGGGATATTTGGAAGCCCATAGAGGGCTATGGTGAAAAAGTAAATATCTTCCGTTCAAAACTGGAAAGAAGCTTTCTGAGAAACTGCTCTGTGTTCTGTTCATTCATCTCACAGAGTTACATCTTTCCCTTCAAGAAGCCTTTCGCTAAGGCTGTTCTTGTGGAATTGGCAAAGGGATATTTGGAAGCCCATAGAGGGCTATGGTGAAAAAGGAAATATCTTCCGTTCAAAACTGGAAAGAAGCTTTCTGAGAAACTGTTCTGTGTTCTGTTAATTCATCTCACGGAGTTACATCTTTCCCTTCAAGAAGCCTTTCGCTAAGGCTGTTCTTGTGGAATTGGCAAAGGGATATTTGGAAGCCCATAGAGGGCTATGGTGAAAAAGGAAATACCTTCCGTTAAAAACTGGAAAGAAGCTTTCTGAGAAACTGCTCTGTGTTCTGTTCATTCATCTCACAGAGTTACATCATTCCCTTCAAGAAGCCTTTCGCTAAGGCTGTTCTTGTGGAATTGGCAAAGGGATATTTGGAAGCCCTTAGAGGGCTATGGTGAAAAAGAAAATATCTTCCGTTCAAAACTGGAAAGAAGCTTTCTGAGAAACTGCTCTGTGATCTGTTAATTCATCTCACAGAGTTACATCTTTCCCTTCAAGAAGCCTTTCGCTAAGGCTGTTCTTGTGGAATTGGCAAAGGGATATTTGGAAGCCCATAGAGGGCTATGGTGAAAAAGGAAATATCTTCCGTTCAAAACTGGAAAGAAGCTTTCTGAGAAACTGCTCTGTGTTCTGTTAATTCATCTCACAGAGTTACATCTTTCCCTTCAAGAAGCCTTTCGCTAAGGCTGTTCTTGTGGAATTGGCAAAGGGATATTTGGAAGCCCATAGAGGGCTATGGTGAAAAAGGAAATATCTTCCGTTCAAAACTGGAAAGAAGCTTTCTGAGAAACTGCTCTGTGTTCTGTTAATTCATCTCATAGAGTTACATCTTTCCCTTCAAGAAGCCTTTCGCTAAGGCTGTTCTTGTGGAATTGGCAAAGGGATATTTGGAAGCCCATAGAGGGCTATGGTGAAAAAGGAAATATCTTCCGTTCAAAACTGGATAGAAGCTTTCTGAGAAACTGCTCTGTGTTCTGTTAATTCATCTCACAGAGTTACATCTTTCCCTTCAAGAAGCCTTTCGCTAAGGCTGTTCTTGTGGAATTGGCAAAGGGATATTAGGAAGCCCATAGAGGGCTATGGTGAAAAAGGAAATATCTTCCGTTCAAAACTCGAAAGAAGCTTTCTGAGAAACTGCTCTGTGTTCTGTTAATTCATCTCACAGATTTACATCTTTCCCTTCAAGAAGCCTTTCGCTAAGACTGTTCTTGTGGAATTGGCAAAGGGATATTTGGAAGCCCATAGAGGGCTATGGTGAAAAAGGAAATATCTTCCGTTCAAAACTCGAAAGAAGCTTTCTGAGAAACTGCTCTGTGTTCTGTTAATTCATCTCACAGAGTTACATCTTTCCCTTCAAGAAGCCTTTCGCTAAGGCTGTTCTTGTGGAATTGGCAAAGGGATATTTGGAAGCCCATAGAGGGCTATGGTGAAAAAGAAAATATCTTCCGTTCAAAACTGGAAAGAAGCTTTCTGAGAAACTGCTCTGTGTTCTGTTAATTCATCTCACAGAGTTACATCTTTCCCTTCAAGAAGCCTTTCGCTAAGGCTGTTCTTGTGGAATTGGCAAAGGGATATTTGGAAGCCCATAGAGGGCTATGGTGAAAAAGGAAATATCTTCCGTTCAAAACTGGAAAGAAGCTTTCTGAGAAACTGCTCTGTGTTCTGTTAATTCATCTCACAGAGTTACATCTTTCCCTTCAAGAAGCCTTTCGCTAAGGCTGTTCTTGTGGAATTGGCAAAGGGATATTTGGAAGCCCATAGAGGGCTATGGTGAAAAAAAAAATATCTTCCGTTCAAAACTGGAAAGAAGCTTTCTGAGAAACTGCTCTGTGTTCTGTTAATTCATCTCACAGAGTTACATCTTTCCCTTCAAGAAGCCTTTCGCTAAGGCTGTTCTTGTGGAATTGGCAAAGGGATATTTGGAAGCCCATAGAGGGCTATGGTGAAAAAGGAAATATCTTCCGTTCAAAACTGGAAAGAAGCTTTCTGAGAAACTGCTCTGTGTTCTGTTAATTCATCTCACAGTGTTACATCTTTCCCTTCAAGAAGCCTTTCGCTAAGGCTGTTCTTGTGGAATTGGCAAAGGGATATTTGGAAGCCCATAGAGGGCTATGGTGAAAAAGGAAATATCTTCCGTTCAAAACTGGAAAGAAGCTTTCTGAGAAACTGCTCTGTGTTCTGTTAATTCATCTCACAGAGTTACATCTTTCCCTTCAAGAAGCCTTTCGCTAAGGCTGTTCTTGTGGAATTGGCAAAGGGATATTTGGAAGCCCATAGAGGGCTATGGTGAAAAAGGAAATATCTTCCGTTCAAAACTGGAAAGAAGCTTTCTGAGAATCTGCTCTGTGTTCTGTTAATTCATCTCACAGAGTTACATCTTTCCCTTCAAGAAGCCTTTCGCTAAGGCTGTTCTTGTGGAATTGGCAAAGGGATATTTGGAAGCCCATAGAGGGCTATGGTGAAAAAGGAAATATCTTCCGTTCAAAACTGGAAAGAAGCTTTCTGAGAAACTGCTCTGTGTTCTGTTAATTCATCTCACAGAGTTACATCTTTCCCTTCAAGAAGCCTTTCGCTAAGGCTGTTCTTGTGGAATTGGCAAAGGGATATTTGGAAGCCCATAGAGGGCTATGGTGAAAAAGGAAATATCTTCCGTTCAAAACTGGAAAGAAGCTTTCTGAGAAACTGCTCTGTGTTCTGTTAATTCATCTCACGGAGTTACATCTTTCCCTTCAAGAAGCCTTTCGCTAAGGCTGTTCTTGTGGAATTGGCAAAGGGATATTTGGAAGCCCATAGAGGGCTATGGTGAAAAAGGAAATATCTTCCGTTCAAAACTGGAAAGAAGCTTTCTAAGAAACTGCTCTGTGTTCTGTTCATTCATCTCACAGAGTTACATCTTTCCCTTCAAGAAGCCTTTCGCTAAGGCTGTTCTTGTGGAATTGGCAAAGGGATATTTGGAAGCCCATAGAGGGCTATGGTGAAAAAGGAAATATCTTCCGTTCAAAACTGGAAAGAATCTTTCTGAGAAACTGCTCTGTGTTCTGTTAATTCATCTCACAGAGTTACATCTTTCGCTTCAAGAAGCCTTTCGCTAAGGCTGTTCTTGTGGAATTGGCAAAGGGATATTTGGAAGCCCATAGAGGGCTATGGTGAAAAAGGAAATATCTTCCGTTCAAAACTGGAAAGAAGCTTTCTGAGAAACTGCTCTGTGTTCTGTTCATTCATCTCACAGAGTTACATCTTTCCCTTCAAGAAGCCTTTCGCTAAGGCTGTTCTTGTGGAATTGGCAAAGGGATATTTGGAAGCCCATAGAGGGCTATGGTGAAAAAGAAAGTATCTTCCGTTCAAAACTGGAAAGAAGCTTTCTGAGAAACTGCTCTGTGTTCTGTTAATTCATCTCACAGAGTTACATCTTTCCCTTCAAGAAGCCTTTCGCTAAGGCTGTTCTTGTGGAATTGGCAAAGGGATATTTGGAAGCCCATAGAGGGCTATGGTGAAAAAGGAAATATCTTCCGTTCAAAACTGGAAAGAATCTTTCTGAGAAACTGCTCTGTGTTCTGTTCATTCATCTCACAGAGTTACATCTTTCCCTTCAAGAAGCCTTTCGCTAAGGCTGTTCTTGTGGAATTGGCAAAGGGATATTTGGAAGCCCATAGAGGGCTATGGTGAAAAAGGAAATATCTTCCGTTCAAAACTGGAAAGAAGCTTTCTGAGAAACTGCTCTGTGTTCTGTTAATTCATCTCACAGAGTTACATCTTTCCCTTCAAGAAGCCTTTCGCTAAGGCTGTTCTTGTGGAATTGGCAAAGGGATATTTGGAAGCCCATAGAGGGGATGGTGAAAAAGGAAATATCTTCCGTTCAAAACTGGAAAGAAGCTTTCTGAGAATCTGCTCTGTGTTCTGTTAATTCATCTCACAGAGTTACATCTTTCCCTTCAAGAAGCCTTTCGCTAAGGCTGTTCTTGTGGAATTGGCAAAGGGATATTTGGAAGCCCATAGAGGGCTATGGTGAAAAAGGAAATATCTTCCGTTCAAAACTGGAAAGAAGCTTTCTGAGAAACTGCTCTGTGTTCTGTTAATTCATCTCACAGAGTTACATCTTTCCCTTCAAGAAGCCTTTCGCTAAGGCTGTTCTTGTGGAATTGGCAAAGGGATATTTGGAAGCCCATAGAGGGCTATGGTGAAAAAGAAAATATCTTCCGTTCAAAACTGGAAAGAAGCTTTCTGAGAAACTGCTCTGTGTTCTGTTAATTAATCTCACAGAGTTACATCTTTCCCTTCAAGAAGCCTTTCGCTAAGGCTGTTCTTGTGGAATTGGCAAAGGGATATTTGGAAGCCCATAGAGGGCTATGGTGAAAAAGGAAATATCTTCCGTTCAAAACTGGAAAGAAGCTTTCTGAGAAACTGCTCTGTGTTCTGTTCATTCATCTCACAGAGTTACATCTTTCCCTTCAAGAAGCCTTTCGCTAAGGCTGTTCTTGTGGAATTGGCAAAGGGATATTTGGAAGCCCATAGAGGGCTATGGTGAAAAAGTAAATATCTTCCGTTCAAAACTGGAAAGAAGCTTTCTGAGAAACTGCTCTGTGTTCTGTTCATTCATCTCACAGAGTTACATCTTTCCCTTCAAGAAGCCTTTCGCTAAGGCTGTTCTTGTGGAATTGGCAAAGGGATATTTGGAAGCCCATAGAGGGCTATGGTGAAAAAGGAAATATCTTCCGTTCAAAACTGGAAAGAAGCTTTCTGAGAAACTGTTCTGTGTTCTGTTAATTCATCTCACGGAGTTACATCTTTCCCTTCAAGAAGCCTTTCGCTAAGGCTGTTCTTGTGGAATTGGCAAAGGGATATTTGGAAGCCCATAGAGGGCTATGGTGAAAAAGGAAATACCTTCCGTTAAAAACTGGAAAGAAGCTTTCTGAGAAACTGCTCTGTGTTCTGTTCATTCATCTCACAGAGTTACATCATTCCCTTCAAGAAGCCTTTCGCTAAGGCTGTTCTTGTGGAATTGGCAAAGGGATATTTGGAAGCCCTTAGAGGGCTATGGTGAAAAAGAAAATATCTTCCGTTCAAAACTGGAAAGAAGCTTTCTGAGAAACTGCTCTGTGATCTGTTAATTCATCTCACAGAGTTACATCTTTCCCTTCAAGAAGCCTTTCGCTAAGGCTGTTCTTGTGGAATTGGCAAAGGGATATTTGGAAGCCCATAGAGGGCTATGGTGAAAAAGGAAATATCTTCCGTTCAAAACTGGAAAGAAGCTTTCTGAGAAACTGCTCTGTGTTCTGTTAATTCATCTCACAGAGTTACATCTTTCCCTTCAAGAAGCCTTTCGCTAAGGCTGTTCTTGTGGAATTGGCAAAGGGATATTTGGAAGCCCATAGAGGGCTATGGTGAAAAAGGAAATATCTTCCGTTCAAAACTGGAAAGAAGCTTTCTGAGAAACTGCTCTGTGTTCTGTTAATTCATCTCATAGAGTTACATCTTTCCCTTCAAGAAGCCTTTCGCTAAGGCTGTTCTTGTGGAATTGGCAAAGGGATATTTGGAAGCCCATAGAGGGCTATGGTGAAAAAGGAAATATCTTCCGTTCAAAACTGGATAGAAGCTTTCTGAGAAACTGCTCTGTGTTCTGTTAATTCATCTCACAGAGTTACATCTTTCCCTTCAAGAAGCCTTTCGCTAAGGCTGTTCTTGTGGAATTGGCAAAGGGATATTAGGAAGCCCATAGAGGGCTATGGTGAAAAAGGAAATATCTTCCGTTCAAAACTCGAAAGAAGCTTTCTGAGAAACTGCTCTGTGTTCTGTTAATTCATCTCACAGATTTACATCTTTCCCTTCAAGAAGCCTTTCGCTAAGACTGTTCTTGTGGAATTGGCAAAGGGATATTTGGAAGCCCATAGAGGGCTATGGTGAAAAAGGAAATATCTTCCGTTCAAAACTCGAAAGAAGCTTTCTGAGAAACTGCTCTGTGTTCTGTTAATTCATCTCACAGAGTTACATCTTTCCCTTCAAGAAGCCTTTCGCTAAGGCTGTTCTTGTGGAATTGGCAAAGGGATATTTGGAAGCCCATAGAGGGCTATGGTGAAAAAGAAAATATCTTCCGTTCAAAACTGGAAAGAAGCTTTCTGAGAAACTGCTCTGTGTTCTGTTAATTCATCTCACAGTGTTACATCTTTCCCTTCAAGAAGCCTTTCGCTAAGGCTGTTCTTGTGGAATTGGCAAAGGGATATTTGGAAGCCCATAGAGGGCTATGGTGAAAAAGGAAATATCTTCCGTTCAAAACTGGAAAGAAGCTTTCTGAGAAACTGCTCTGTGTTCTGTTAATTCATCTCACAGAGTTACATCTTTCCCTTCAAGAAGCCTTTCGCTAAGGCTGTTCTTGTGGAATTGGCAAAGGGATATTTGGAAGCCCATAGAGGGCTATGGTGAAAAAGGAAATATCTTCCGTTCAAAACTGGAAAGAAGCTTTCTGAGAATCTGCTCTGTGTTCTGTTAATTCATCTCACAGAGTTACATCTTTCCCTTCAAGAAGCCTTTCGCTAAGGCTGTTCTTGTGGAATTGGCAAAGGGATATTTGGAAGCCCATAGAGGGCTATGGTGAAAAAGGAAATATCTTCCGTTCAAAACTGGAAAGAAGCTTTCTGAGAAACTGCTCTGTGTTCTGTTAATTCATCTCACAGAGTTACATCTTTCCCTTCAAGAAGCCTTTCGCTAAGGCTGTTCTTGTGGAATTGGCAAAGGGATATTTGGAAGCCCATAGAGGGCTATGGTGAAAAAGGAAATATCTTCCGTTCAAAACTGGAAAGAAGCTTTCTGAGAAACTGCTCTGTGTTCTGTTAATTCATCTCACGGAGTTACATCTTTCCCTTCAAGAAGCCTTTCGCTAAGGCTGTTCTTGTGGAATTGGCAAAGGGATATTTGGAAGCCCATAGAGGGCTATGGTGAAAAAGGAAATATCTTCCGTTCAAAACTGGAAAGAAGCTTTCTAAGAAACTGCTCTGTGTTCTGTTCATTCATCTCACAGAGTTACATCTTTCCCTTCAAGAAGCCTTTCGCTAAGGCTGTTCTTGTGGAATTGGCAAAGGGATATTTGGAAGCCCATAGAGGGCTATGGTGAAAAAGGAAATATCTTCCGTTCAAAACTGGAAAGAATCTTTCTGAGAAACTGCTCTGTGTTCTGTTAATTCATCTCACAGAGTTACATCTTTCGCTTCAAGAAGCCTTTCGCTAAGGCTGTTCTTGTGGAATTGGCAAAGGGATATTTGGAAGCCCATAGAGGGCTATGGTGAAAAAGGAAATATCTTCCGTTCAAAACTGGAAAGAAGCTTTCTGAGAAACTGCTCTGTGTTCTGTTCATTCATCTCACAGAGTTACATCTTTCCCTTCAAGAAGCCTTTCGCTAAGGCTGTTCTTGTGGAATTGGCAAAGGGATATTTGGAAGCCCATAGAGGGCTATGGTGAAAAAGAAAGTATCTTCCGTTCAAAACTGGAAAGAAGCTTTCTGAGAAACTGCTCTGTGTTCTGTTAATTCATCTCACAGAGTTACATCTTTCCCTTCAAGAAGCCTTTCGCTAAGGCTGTTCTTGTGGAATTGGCAAAGGGATATTTGGAAGCCCATAGAGGGCTATGGTGAAAAAGGAAATATCTTCCGTTCAAAACTGGAAAGAATCTTTCTGAGAAACTGCTCTGTGTTCTGTTCATTCATCTCACAGAGTTACATCTTTCCCTTCAAGAAGCCTTTCGCTAAGGCTGTTCTTGTGGAATTGGCAAAGGGATATTTGGAAGCCCATAGAGGGCTATGGTGAAAAAGGAAATATCTTCCGTTCAAAACTGGAAAGAAGCTTTCTGAGAAACTGCTCTGTGTTCTGTTAATTCATCTCACAGAGTTACATCTTTCCCTTCAAGAAGCCTTTCGCTAAGGCTGTTCTTGTGGAATTGGCAAAGGGATATTTGGAAGCCCATAGAGGGGATGGTGAAAAAGGAAATATCTTCCGTTCAAAACTGGAAAGAAGCTTTCTGAGAATCTGCTCTGTGTTCTGTTAATTCATCTCACAGAGTTACATCTTTCCCTTCAAGAAGCCTTTCGCTAAGGCTGTTCTTGTGGAATTGGCAAAGGGATATTTGGAAGCCCATAGAGGGCTATGGTGAAAAAGGAAATATCTTCCGTTCAAAACTGGAAAGAAGCTTTCTGAGAAACTGCTCTGTGTTCTGTTAATTCATCTCACAGAGTTACATCTTTCCCTTCAAGAAGCCTTTCGCTAAGGCTGTTCTTGTGGAATTGGCAAAGGGATATTTGGAAGCCCATAGAGGGCTATGGTGAAAAAGAAAATATCTTCCGTTCAAAACTGGAAAGAAGCTTTCTGAGAAACTGCTCTGTGTTCTGTTAATTAATCTCACAGAGTTACATCTTTCCCTTCAAGAAGCCTTTCGCTAAGGCTGTTATTATGGAATTGGCAAAGGAATATTTGGAAGCCCATAGAGGGCTATGGTGAAAAAGGAAATATCTTCCGTTCAAAACTGGAAAGAAGCTTTCTGAGAAACTGCTCTGTGTTCTGTTAATTCATCTCACAGAGTTACATCTTTCCCTTCAAGAAGCCTTTCGCTAAGGCTGTTCTTGTGGAATTGGCAAAGGGATATTTGGAAGCCCATAGAGGGCTATGGTGAAAAAGGAAATATCTTCCGTTCAAAACTGGAAAGAAGCTTTCTGAGAAACTGCTCTGTGTTCTGTTCATTCATCTCACAGAGTTACATCTTTCCCTTCAAGAAGCCTTTCGCTAAGGCTGTTCTTGTGGAATTGGCAAAGGGATATTTGGAAGCCCATAGAGGGCTATGGTGAAAAAGAAAGTATCTTCCGTTCAAAACTGGAAAGAAGCTTTCTGAGAAACTGCTCTGTGTTCTGTTAATTCATCTCACAGAGTTACATCTTTCCCTTCAAGAAGCCTTTCGCTAAGGCTGTTCTTGTGGAATTGGCAAAGGGATATTTGGAAGCCCATAGAGGGCTATGGTGAAAAAGGAAATATCTTCCGTTCAAAACTGGAAAGAATCTTTCTGAGAAACTGCTCTGTGTTCTGTTCATTCATCTCACAGAGTTACATCTTTCCCTTCAAGAAGCCTTTCGCTAAGGCTGTTCTTGTGGAATTGGCAAAGGGATATTTGGAAGCCCATAGAGGGCTATGGTGAAAAAGGAAATATCTTCCGTTCAAAACTGGAAAGAAGCTTTCTGAGAAACTGCTCTGTGTTCTGTTAATTCATCTCACAGAGTTACATCTTTCCCTTCAAGAAGCCTTTCGCTAAGGCTGTTCTTGTGGAATTGGCAAAGGGATATTTGGAAGCCCATAGAGGGGATGGTGAAAAAGGAAATATCTTCCGTTCAAAACTGGAAAGAAGCTTTCTGAGAATCTGCTCTGTGTTCTGTTAATTCATCTCACAGAGTTACATCTTTCCCTTCAAGAAGCCTTTCGCTAAGGCTGTTCTTGTGGAATTGGCAAAGGGATATTTGGAAGCCCATAGAGGGCTATGGTGAAAAAGGAAATATCTTCCGTTCAAAACTGGAAAGAAGCTTTCTGAGAAACTGCTCTGTGTTCTGTTAATTCATCTCACAGAGTTACATCTTTCCCTTCAAGAAGCCTTTCGCTAAGGCTGTTCTTGTGGAATTGGCAAAGGGATATTTGGAAGCCCATAGAGGGCTATGGTGAAAAAGGAAATATCTTCCGTTCAAAACTGGAAAGAAGCTTTCTGAGAAACTGCTCTGTGTTCTGTTAATTCATCTCACGGAGTTACATCTTTCCCTTCAAGAAGCCTTTCGCTAAGGCTGTTCTTGTGGAATTGGCAAAGGGATATTTGGAAGCCCATAGAGGGCTATGGTGAAAAAGGAAATATCTTCCGTTCAAAACTGGAAAGAAGCTTTCTGAGAAACTGCTCTGTGTTCTGTTAATTCATCTCACAGAGTTACATCTTTCCCTTCAAGAAGCCTTTCGCTAAGGCTGTTCTTGTGGAATTGGCAAAGGGATATTTGGAAAGCCCATAGAGGGCTATGGTGAAAAAGGAAATATCTTCCGTTCAAAACTGGAAAGAAGCTTTTCTGAGAAACTGCTCTGTGTTCTGTTAATTCATCTCACAGAGTTACATCTTTCCCTTCAAGAAGCCTTTCGCTAAGGCTGTTCTTGTGGAATTGGCAAAGGGATATTTGGAAGCCCATAGAGGTCTACGGTGAAAAAGGAAATATCTTCCGTTCAAAACTGGAAAGAAGCTTTCTGAGAAACTGCTCTGTGTTCTGTTCATTCATCTCACAGAGTTACATCTTTCCTTCAAGAAGCCTTTCGCTAAGGCTGTTCTTGTGGAATTGGCAAAGGGATATTTGGAAGCCCATAGAGGGCTATGGTGAAAAAGAAAGTATCTTCCGTTCAAAAACTGGAAAGAAGCTTTCTGAGAAACTGCTCTGTGTTCTGTTAATTCATCTCACAGAGTTACATCTTTCCCTTCAAGAAGCCTTTCGCTAAGGCTGTTCTTGTGGAATTGGCAAAGGGATATTTGGAAGCCCATAGAGGGCTATGGTGAAAAAGGAAATATCTTCCGTTCAAAACTGGAAAGAATCTTTCTGAGAAACTGCTCTGTGTCTGTTCATTCATCTCACAGAGTTACATCTTTCCCTTCAAGAAGCCTTTCGCTAAGGCTGTTCTTGTGGAATTGGCAAAGGGATATTTGGAAGCCCATAGAGGGCTATGGTGAAAAAGGAAATATCTTCCGTTCAAAACTGGAAAGAAGCTTTCTGAGAAACTGCTCTGTGTTCTGTTAATTCATCTCACAGAGTTACATCTTTCCCTTCAAGAAGCCTTTCGCTAAGGCTGTTCTTGTGGAATTGGCAAAGGGATATTTGGAAGCCCATAGAGGGGATGGTGAAAAAGGAAATATCTTCCGTTCAAAACTGGAAAGAAGCTTTCTGAGAATCTGCTCTGTGTTCTGTTAATTCATCTCACAGAGTTACATCTTTCCCTTCAAGAAGCCTTTCGCTAAGGCTGTTCTTGTGGAATTGGCAAAGGGATATTTGGAAGCCCATAGAGGGCTATGGTGAAAAAGGAAATATCTTCCGTTCAAAACTGGAAAGAAGCTTTCTGAGAAACTGCTCTGTGTTCTGTTAATTCATCTCACAGAGTTACATCTTTCCCTTCAAGAAGCCTTTCGCTAAGGCTGTTCTTGTGGAATTGGCAAAGGGATATTTGGAAGCCCATAGAGGGCTATGGTGAAAAAGAAAATATCTTCCGTTCAAAACTGGAAAGAAGCTTTCTGAGAAACTGCTCTGTGTTCTGTTAATTAATCTCACAGAGTTACATCTTTCCCTTCAAGAAGCCTTTCGCTAAGGCTGTTATTATGGAATTGGCAAAGGAATATTTGGAAGCCCATAGAGGGCTATGGTGAAAAAGGAAATATCTTCCGTTCAAAACTGGAAAGAAGCTTTCTGAGAAACTGCTCTGTGTTCTGTTAATTCATCTCACAGAGTTACATCTTTCCCTTCAAGAAGCCTTTCGCTAAGGCTGTTCTTGTGGAATTGGCAAAGGGATATTTGGAAGCCCATAGAGGGCTATGGTGAAAAAGGAAATATCTTCCGTTCAAAACTGGAAAGAAGCTTTCTGAGAAACTGCTCTGTGTTCTGTTAATTAATCTCACAGAGTTACATCTTTCCCTTCAAGAAGCCTTTCGCTAAGGCTGTTATTATGGAATTGGCAAAGGAATATTTGGAAGCCCATAGAGGGCTATGGTGAAAAAGGAAATATCTTCCGTTCAAAACTGGAAAGAAGCTTTCTGAGAAACTGCTCTGTGTTCTGTTAATTCATCTCACAGAGTTACATCTTTCCCTTCAAGAAGCCTTTCGCTAAGGCTGTTCTTGTGGAATTGGCAAAGGGATATTTGGAAGCCCATAGAGGGCTATGGTGAAAAAGGAAATATCTTCCGTTCAAAACTGGAAAGAAGCTTTCTGAGAAACTGCTCTGTGTTCTGTTCATTCATCTCACAGAGTTACATCTTTCCCTTCAAGAAGCCTTTCGCTAAGGCTGTTCTTGTGGAATTGGCAAAGGGATATTTGGAAGCCCATAGAGGGCTATGGTGAAAAAGAAAGTATCTTCCGTTCAAAACTGGAAAGAAGCTTTCTGAGAAACTGCTCTGTGTTCTGTTAATTCATCTCACAGAGTTACATCTTTCCCTTCAAGAAGCCTTTCGCTAAGGCTGTTCTTGTGGAATTGGCAAAGGGATATTTGGAAGCCCATAGAGGGCTATGGTGAAAAAGGAAATATCTTCCGTTCAAAACTGGAAAGAATCTTTCTGAGAAACTGCTCTGTGTTCTGTTCATTCATCTCACAGAGTTACATCTTTCCCTTCAAGAAGCCTTTCGCTAAGGCTGTTCTTGTGGAATTGGCAAAGGGATATTTGGAAGCCCATAGAGGGCTATGGTGAAAAAGGAAATATCTTCCGTTCAAAACTGGAAAGAAGCTTTCTGAGAAACTGCTCTGTGTTCTGTTAATTCATCTCACAGAGTTACATCTTTCCCTTCAAGAAGCCTTTCGCTAAGGCTGTTCTTGTGGAATTGGCAAAGGGATATTTGGAAGCCCATAGAGGGGATGGTGAAAAAGGAAATATCTTCCGTTCAAAACTGGAAAGAAGCTTTCTGAGAATCTGCTCTGTGTTCTGTTAATTCATCTCACAGAGTTACATCTTTCCCTTCAAGAAGCCTTTCGCTAAGGCTGTTCTTGTGGAATTGGCAAAGGGATATTTGGAAGCCCATAGAGGGCTATGGTGAAAAAGGAAATATCTTCCGTTCAAAACTGGAAAGAAGCTTTCTGAGAAACTGCTCTGTGTTCTGTTAATTCATCTCACAGAGTTACATCTTTCCCTTCAAGAAGCCTTTCGCTAAGGCTGTTCTTGTGGAATTGGCAAAGGGATATTTGGAAGCCCATAGAGGGCTATGGTGAAAAAGGAAATATCTTCCGTTCAAAACTGGAAAGAAGCTTTCTGAGAAACTGCTCTGTGTTCTGTTAATTCATCTCACGGAGTTACATCTTTCCCTTCAAGAAGCCTTTCGCTAAGGCTGTTCTTGTGGAATTGGCAAAGGGATATTTGGAAGCCCATAGAGGGCTATGGTGAAAAAGGAAATATCTTCCGTTCAAAACTGGAAAGAAGCTTTCTGAGAAACTGCTCTGTGTTCTGTTAATTCATCTCACAGAGTTACATCTTTCCCTTCAAGAAGCCTTTCGCTAAGGCTGTTCTTGTGGAATTGGCAAAGGGATATTTGGAAGCCCATAGAGGGCTATGGTGAAAAAGGAAATATCTTCCGTTCAAAACTGGAAAGAAGCTTTCTGAGAAACTGCTCTGTGTTCTGTTAATTCATCTCACAGAGTTACATCTTTCCCTTCAAGAAGCCTTTCGCTAAGGCTGTTCTTGTGGAATTGGCAAAGGGATATTTGGAAGCCCATAGAGGGCTATGGTGAAAAAGGAAATATCTTCCGTTCAAAACTGGAAAGAAGCTTTCTGAGAAACTGCTCTGTGTTCTGTTAATTAATCTCACAGAGTTACATCTTTCCCTTCAAGAAGCCTTTCGCTAAGGCTGTTATTATGGAATTGGCAAAGGAATATTTGGAAGCCCATAGAGGGCTATGGTGAAAAAGGAAATATCTTCCGTTCAAAACTGGAAAGAAGCTTTCTGAGAAACTGCTCTGTGTTCTGTTAATTCATCTCACAGAGTTACATCTTTCCCTTCAAGAAGCCTTTCGCTAAGGCTGTTCTTGTGGAATTGGCAAAGGGATATTTGGAAGCCCATAGAGGGCTATGGTGAAAAAGGAAATATCTTCCGTTCAAAACTGGAAAGAAGCTTTCTGAGAAACTGCTCTGTGTTCTGTTCATTCATCTCACAGAGTTACATCTTTCCCTTCAAGAAGCCTTTCGCTAAGGCTGTTCTTGTGGAATTGGCAAAGGGATATTTGGAAGCCCATAGAGGGCTATGGTGAAAAAGAAAGTATCTTCCGTTCAAAACTGGAAAGAAGCTTTCTGAGAAACTGCTCTGTGTTCTGTTAATTCATCTCACAGAGTTACATCTTTCCCTTCAAGAAGCCTTTCGCTAAGGCTGTTCTTGTGGAATTGGCAAAGGGATATTTGGAAGCCCATAGAGGGCTATGGTGAAAAAGGAAATATCTTCCGTTCAAAACTGGAAAGAATCTTTCTGAGAAACTGCTCTGTGTTCTGTTCATTCATCTCACAGAGTTACATCTTTCCCTTCAAGAAGCCTTTCGCTAAGGCTGTTCTTGTGGAATTGGCAAAGGGATATTTGGAAGCCCATAGAGGGCTATGGTGAAAAAGGAAATATCTTCCGTTCAAAACTGGAAAGAAGCTTTCTGAGAAACTGCTCTGTGTTCTGTTAATTCATCTCACAGAGTTACATCTTTCCCTTCAAGAAGCCTTTCGCTAAGGCTGTTCTTGTGGAATTGGCAAAGGGATATTTGGAAGCCCATAGAGGGGATGGTGAAAAAGGAAATATCTTCCGTTCAAAACTGGAAAGAAGCTTTCTGAGAATCTGCTCTGTGTTCTGTTAATTCATCTCACAGAGTTACATCTTTCCCTTCAAGAAGCCTTTCGCTAAGGCTGTTCTTGTGGAATTGGCAAAGGGATATTTGGAAGCCCATAGAGGGCTATGGTGAAAAAGGAAATATCTTCCGTTCAAAACTGGAAAGAAGCTTTCTGAGAAACTGCTCTGTGTTCTGTTAATTCATCTCACAGAGTTACATCTTTCCCTTCAAGAAGCCTTTCGCTAAGGCTGTTCTTGTGGAATTGGCAAAGGGATATTTGGAAGCCCATAGAGGGCTATGGTGAAAAAGGAAATATCTTCCGTTCAAAACTGGAAAGAAGCTTTCTGAGAAACTGCTCTGTGTTCTGTTAATTCATCTCACGGAGTTACATCTTTCCCTTCAAGAAGCCTTTCGCTAAGGCTGTTCTTGTGGAATTGGCAAAGGGATATTTGGAAGCCCATAGAGGGCTATGGTGAAAAAGGAAATATCTTCCGTTCAAAACTGGAAAGAAGCTTTCTGAGAAACTGCTCTGTGTTCTGTTAATTCATCTCACAGAGTTACATCTTTCCCTTCAAGAAGCCTTTCGCTAAGGCTGTTCTTGTGGAATTGGCAAAGGGATATTTGGAAGCCCATAGAGGGCTATGGTGAAAAAGGAAATATCTTCCGTTCAAAACTGGAAAGAAGCTTTCTGAGAAACTGCTCTGTGTTCTGTTAATTCATCTCACAGAGTTACATCTTTCCCTTCAAGAAGCCTTTCGCTAAGGCTGTTCTTGTGGAATTGGCAAAGGGATATTTGGAAGCCCATAGAGGGCTATGGTGAAAAAGGAAATATCTTCCGTTCAAAACTGGAAAGAAGCTTTCTGAGAAACTGCTCTGTGTTCTGTTCATTCATCTCACAGAGTTACATCTTTCCCTTCAAGAAGCCTTTCGCTAAGGCTGTTCTTGTGGAATTGGCAAAGGGATATTTGGAAGCCCATAGAGGGCTATGGTGAAAAAGAAAGTATCTTCCGTTCAAAACTGGAAAGAAGCTTTCTGAGAAACTGCTCTGTGTTCTGTTAATTCATCTCACAGAGTTACATCTTTCCCTTCAAGAAGCCTTTCGCTAAGGCTGTTCTTGTGGAATTGGCAAAGGGATATTTGGAAGCCCATAGAGGGCTATGGTGAAAAAGGAAATATCTTCCGTTCAAAACTGGAAAGAATCTTTCTGAGAAACTGCTCTGTGTTCTGTTCATTCATCTCACAGAGTTACATCTTTCCCTTCAAGAAGCCTTTCGCTAAGGCTGTTCTTGTGGAATTGGCAAAGGGATATTTGGAAGCCCATAGAGGGCTATGGTGAAAAAGGAAATATCTTCCGTTCAAAACTGGAAAGAAGCTTTCTGAGAAACTGCTCTGTGTTCTGTTAATTCATCTCACAGAGTTACATCTTTCCCTTCAAGAAGCCTTTCGCTAAGGCTGTTCTTGTGGAATTGGCAAAGGGATATTTGGAAGCCCATAGAGGGGATGGTGAAAAAGGAAATATCTTCCGTTCAAAACTGGAAAGAAGCTTTCTGAGAATCTGCTCTGTGTTCTGTTAATTCATCTCACAGAGTTACATCTTTCCCTTCAAGAAGCCTTTCGCTAAGGCTGTTCTTGTGGAATTGGCAAAGGGATATTTGGAAGCCCATAGAGGGCTATGGTGAAAAAGGAAATATCTTCCGTTCAAAACTGGAAAGAAGCTTTCTGAGAATCTGCTCTGTGTTCTGTTAATTCATCTCACAGAGTTACATCTTTCCCTTCAAGAAGCCTTTCGCTAAGGCTGTTCTTGTGGAATTGGCAAAGGGATATTTGGAAGCCCATAGAGGGCTATGGTGAAAAAGGAAATATCTTCCGTTCAAAACTGGAAAGAAGCTTTCTGAGAAACTGCTCTGTGTTCTGTTAATTCATCTCACAGAGTTACATCTTTCCCTTCAAGAAGCCTTTCGCTAAGGCTGTTCTTGTGGAATTGGCAAAGGGATATTTGGAAGCCCATAGAGGGCTATGGTGAAAAAGGAAATATCTTCCGTTCAAAACTGGAAAGAAGCTTTCTGAGAAACTGCTCTGTGTTCTGTTAATTCATCTCACGGAGTTACATCTTTCCCTTCAAGAAGCCTTTCGCTAAGGCTGTTCTTGTGGAATTGGCAAAGGGATATTTGGAAGCCCATAGAGGGCTATGGTGAAAAAGGAAATATCTTCCGTTCAAAACTGGAAAGAAGCTTTCTGAGAAACTGCTCTGTGTTCTGTTAATTCATCTCACAGAGTTACATCTTTCCCTTCAAGAAGCCTTTCGCTAAGGCTGTTCTTGTGGAATTGGCAAAGGGATATTTGGAAGCCCATAGAGGGCTATGGTGAAAAAGGAAATATCTTCCGTTCAAAACTGGAAAGAAGCTTTCTGAGAAACTGCTCTGTGTTCTGTTAATTCATCTCACAGAGTTACATCTTTCCCTTCAAGAAGCCTTTCGCTAAGGCTGTTCTTGTGGAATTGGCAAAGGGATATTTGGAAGCCCATAGAGGGCTATGGTGAAAAAGGAAATATCTTCCGTTCAAAACTGGAAAGAAGCTTTCTGAGAAACTGCTCTGTGTTCTGTTCATTCATCTCACAGAGTTACATCTTTCCCTTCAAGAAGCCTTTCGCTAAGGCTGTTCTTGTGGAATTGGCAAAGGGATATTTGGAAGCCCATAGAGGGCTATGGTGAAAAAGAAAGTATCTTCCGTTCAAAACTGGAAAGAAGCTTTCTGAGAAACTGCTCTGTGTTCTGTTAATTCATCTCACAGAGTTACATCTTTCCCTTCAAGAAGCCTTTCGCTAAGGCTGTTCTTGTGGAATTGGCAAAGGGATATTTGGAAGCCCATAGAGGGCTATGGTGAAAAAGGAAATATCTTCCGTTCAAAACTGGAAAGAATCTTTCTGAGAAACTGCTCTGTGTTCTGTTCATTCATCTCACAGAGTTACATCTTTCCCTTCAAGAAGCCTTTCGCTAAGGCTGTTCTTGTGGAATTGGCAAAGGGATATTTGGAAGCCCATAGAGGGCTATGGTGAAAAAGGAAATATCTTCCGTTCAAAACTGGAAAGAAGCTTTCTGAGAAACTGCTCTGTGTTCTGTTAATTCATCTCACAGAGTTACATCTTTCCCTTCAACAAGCCTTTCGCTAAGGCTGTTCTTGTGGAATTGGCAAAGGGATATTTGGAAGCCCATAGAGGGGATGGTGAAAAAGGAAATATCTTCCGTTCAAAACTGGAAAGAAGCTTTCTGAGAATCTGCTCTGTGTTCTGTTAATTCATCTCACAGAGTTACATCTTTCCCTTCAAGAAGCCTTTCGCTAAGGCTGTTCTTGTGGAATTGGCAAAGGGATATTTGGAAGCCCATAGAGGGCTATGGTGAAAAAGGAAATATCTTCCGTTCAAAACTGGAAAGAAGCTTTCTGAGAAACTGCTCTGTGTTCTGTTAATTCATCTCACAGAGTTACATCTTTCCCTTCAAGAAGCCTTTCGCTAAGGCTGTTCTTGTGGAATTGGCAAAGGGATATTTGGAAGCCCATAGAGGGCTATGGTGAAAAAGAAAATATCTTCCGTTCAAAACTGGAAAGAAGCTTTCTGAGAAACTGCTCTGTGTTCTGTTAATTAATCTCACAGAGTTACATCTTTCCCTTCAAGAAGCCTTTCGCTAAGGCTGTTATTATGGAATTGGCAAAGGAATATTTGGAAGCCCATAGAGGGCTATGGTGAAAAAGGAAATATCTTCCGTTCAAAACTGGAAAGAAGCTTTCTGAGAAACTGCTCTGTGTTCTGTTAATTCATCTCACAGAGTTACATCTTTCCCTTCAAGAAGCCTTTCGCTAAGGCTGTTCTTGTGGAATTGGCAAAGGGATATTTGGAAGCCCATAGAGGGCTATGGTGAAAAAGGAAATATCTTCCGTTCAAAACTGGAAAGAAGCTTTCTGAGAAACTGCTCTGTGTTCTGTTCATTCATCTCACAGAGTTACATCTTTCCCTTCAAGAAGCCTTTCGCTAAGGCTGTTCTTGTGGAATTGGCAAAGGGATATTTGGAAGCCCATAGAGGGCTATGGTGAAAAAGAAAGTATCTTCCGTTCAAAACTGGAAAGAAGCTTTCTGAGAAACTGCTCTGTGTTCTGTTAATTCATCTCACAGAGTTACATCTTTCCCTTCAAGAAGCCTTTCGCTAAGGCTGTTCTTGTGGAATTGGCAAAGGGATATTTGGAAGCCCATAGAGGGCTATGGTGAAAAAGGAAATATCTTCCGTTCAAAACTGGAAAGAATCTTTCTGAGAAACTGCTCTGTGTTCTGTTCATTCATCTCACAGAGTTACATCTTTCCCTTCAAGAAGCCTTTCGCTAAGGCTGTTCTTGTGGAATTGGCAAAGGGATATTTGGAAGCCCATAGAGGGCTATGGTGAAAAAGGAAATATCTTCCGTTCAAAACTGGAAAGAAGCTTTCTGAGAAACTGCTCTGTGTTCTGTTAATTCATCTCACAGAGTTACATCTTTCCCTTCAAGAAGCCTTTCGCTAAGGCTGTTCTTGTGGAATTGGCAAAGGGATATTTGGAAGCCCATAGAGGGGATGGTGAAAAAGGAAATATCTTCCGTTCAAAACTGGAAAGAAGCTTTCTGAGAATCTGCTCTGTGTTCTGTTAATTCATCTCACAGAGTTACATCTTTCCCTTCAAGAAGCCTTTCGCTAAGGCTGTTCTTGTGGAATTGGCAAAGGGATATTTGGAAGCCCATAGAGGGCTATGGTGAAAAAGGAAATATCTTCCGTTCAAAACTGGAAAGAAGCTTTCTGAGAAACTGCTCTGTGTTCTGTTAATTCATCTCACAGAGTTACATCTTTCCCTTCAAGAAGCCTTTCGCTAAGGCTGTTCTTGTGGAATTGGCAAAGGGATATTTGGAAGCCCATAGAGGGCTATGGTGAAAAAGGAAATATCTTCCGTTCAAAACTGGAAAGAAGCTTTCTGAGAAACTGCTCTGTGTTCTGTTAATTCATCTCACGGAGTTACATCTTTCCCTTCAAGAAGCCTTTCGCTAAGGCTGTTCTTGTGGAATTGGCAAAGGGATATTTGGAAGCCCATAGAGGGCTATGGTGAAAAAGGAAATATCTTCCGTTCAAAACTGGAAAGAAGCTTTCTGAGAAACTGCTCTGTGTTCTGTTAATTCATCTCACAGAGTTACATCTTTCCCTTCAAGAAGCCTTTCGCTAAGGCTGTTCTTGTGGAATTGGCAAAGGGATATTTGGAAGCCCATAGAGGGCTATGGTGAAAAAGGAAATATCTTCCGTTCAAAACTGGAAAGAAGCTTTCTGAGAAACTGCTCTGTGTTCTGTTAATTCATCTCACAGAGTTACATCTTTCCCTTCAAGAAGCCTTTCGCTAAGGCTGTTCTTGTGGAATTGGCAAAGGGATATTTGGAAGCCCATAGAGGGCTATGGTGAAAAAGGAAATATCTTCCGTTCAAAACTGGAAAGAAGCTTTCTGAGAAACTGCTCTGTGTTCTGTTCATTCATCTCACAGAGTTACATCTTTCCCTTCAAGAAGCCTTTCGCTAAGGCTGTTCTTGTGGAATTGGCAAAGGGATATTTGGAAGCCCATAGAGGGCTATGGTGAAAAAGAAAGTATCTTCCGTTCAAAACTGGAAAGAAGCTTTCTGAGAAACTGCTCTGTGTTCTGTTAATTCATCTCACAGAGTTACATCTTTCCCTTCAAGAAGCCTTTCGCTAAGGCTGTTCTTGTGGAATTGGCAAAGGGATATTTGGAAGCCCATAGAGGGCTATGGTGAAAAAGGAAATATCTTCCGTTCAAAACTGGAAAGAATCTTTCTGAGAAACTGCTCTGTGTTCTGTTCATTCATCTCACAGAGTTACATCTTTCCCTTCAAGAAGCCTTTCGCTAAGGCTGTTCTTGTGGAATTGGCAAAGGGATATTTGGAAGCCCATAGAGGGCTATGGTGAAAAAGGAAATATCTTCCGTTCAAAACTGGAAAGAAGCTTTCTGAGAAACTGCTCTGTGTTCTGTTAATTCATCTCACAGAGTTACATCTTTCCCTTCAAGAAGCCTTTCGCTAAGGCTGTTCTTGTGGAATTGGCAAAGGGATATTTGGAAGCCCATAGAGGGGATGGTGAAAAAGGAAATATCTTCCGTTCAAAACTGGAAAGAAGCTTTCTGAGAATCTGCTCTGTGTTCTGTTAATTCATCTCACAGAGTTACATCTTTCCCTTCAAGAAGCCTTTCGCTAAGGCTGTTCTTGTGGAATTGGCAAAGGGATATTTGGAAGCCCATAGAGGGGATGGTGAAAAAGGAAATATCTTCCGTTCAAAACTGGAAAGAAGCTTTCTGAGAATCTGCTCTGTGTTCTGTTAATTCATCTCACAGAGTTACATCTTTCCCTTCAAGAAGCCTTTCGCTAAGGCTGTTCTTGTGGAATTGGCAAAGGGATATTTGGAAGCCCATAGAGGGCTATGGTGAAAAAGGAAATATCTTCCGTTCAAAACTGGAAAGAAGCTTTCTGAGAAACTGCTCTGTGTTCTGTTAATTCATCTCACAGAGTTACATCTTTCCCTTCAAGAAGCCTTTCGCTAAGGCTGTTCTTGTGGAATTGGCAAAGGGATATTTGGAAGCCCATAGAGGGCTATGGTGAAAAAGAAAATATCTTCCGTTCAAAACTGGAAAGAAGCTTTCTGAGAAACTGCTCTGTGTTCTGTTAATTAATCTCACAGAGTTACATCTTTCCCTTCAAGAAGCCCTTCGCTAAGGCTGTTATTATGGAATTGGCAAAGGAATATTTGGAAGCCCATAGAGGGCTATGGTGAAAAAGGAAATATCTTCCGTTCAAAACTGGAAAGAAGCTTTCTGAGAAACTGCTCTGTGTTCTGTTAATTCATCTCACAGAGTTACATCTTTCCCTTCAAGAAGCCTTTCGCTAAGGCTGTTCTTGTGGAATTGGCAAAGGGATATTTGGAAGCCCATAGAGGGCTATGGTGAAAAAGGAAATATCTTCCGTTCAAAACTGGAAAGAAGCTTTCTGAGAAACTGCTCTGTGTTCTGTTAATTAATCTCACAGAGTTACATCTTTCCCTTCAAGAAGCCTTTCGCTAAGGCTGTTATTATGGAATTGGCAAAGGAATATTTGGAAGCCCATAGAGGGCTATGGTGAAAAAGGAAATATCTTCCGTTCAAAACTGGAAAGAAGCTTTCTGAGAAACTGCTCTGTGTTCTGTTAATTCATCTCACAGAGTTACATCTTTCCCTTCAAGAAGCCTTTCGCTAAGGCTGTTCTTGTGGAATTGGCAAAGGGATATTTGGAAGCCCATAGAGGGCTATGGTGAAAAAGGAAATATCTTCCGTTCAAAACTGGAAAGAAGCTTTCTGAGAAACTGCTCTGTGTTCTGTTCATTCATCTCACAGAGTTACATCTTTCCCTTCAAGAAGCCTTTCGCTAAGGCTGTTCTTGTGGAATTGGCAAAGGGATATTTGGAAGCCCATAGAGGGCTATGGTGAAAAAGAAAGTATCTTCCGTTCAAAACTGGAAAGAAGCTTTCTGAGAAACTGCTCTGTGTTCTGTTAATTCATCTCACAGAGTTACATCTTTCCCTTCAAGAAGCCTTTCGCTAAGGCTGTTCTTGTGGAATTGGCAAAGGGATATTTGGAAGCCCATAGAGGGGATGGTGAAAAAGGAAATATCTTCCGTTCAAAACTGGAAAGAAGCTTTCTGAGAATCTGCTCTGTGTTCTGTTAATTCATCTCACAGAGTTACATCTTTCCCTTCAAGAAGCCTTTCGCTAAGGCTGTTCTTGTGGAATTGGCAAAGGGATATTTGGAAGCCCATAGAGGGCTATGGTGAAAAAGGAAATATCTTCCGTTCAAAACTGGAAAGAAGCTTTCTGAGAAACTGCTCTGTGTTCTGTTAATTCATCTCACAGAGTTACATCTTTCCCTTCAAGAAGCCTTTCGCTAAGGCTGTTCTTGTGGAATTGGCAAAGGGATATTTGGAAGCCCATAGAGGGCTATGGTGAAAAAGGAAATATCTTCCGTTCAAAACTGGAAAGAAGCTTTCTGAGAAACTGCTCTGTGTTCTGTTAATTCATCTCACGGAGTTACATCTTTCCCTTCAAGAAGCCTTTCGCTAAGGCTGTTCTTGTGGAATTGGCAAAGGGATATTTGGAAGCCCATAGAGGGCTATGGTGAAAAAGGAAATATCTTCCGTTCAAAACTGGAAAGAAGCTTTCTGAGAAACTGCTCTGTGTTCTGTTAATTCATCTCACAGAGTTACATCTTTCCCTTCAAGAAGCCTTTCGCTAAGGCTGTTCTTGTGGAATTGGCAAAGGGATATTTGGAAGCCCATAGAGGGCTATGGTGAAAAAGGAAATATCTTCCGTTCAAAACTGGAAAGAAGCTTTCTGAGAAACTGCTCTGTGTTCTGTTAATTCATCTCACAGAGTTACATCTTTCCCTTCAAGAAGCCTTTCGCTAAGGCTGTTCTTGTGGAATTGGCAAAGGGATATTTGGAAGCCCATAGAGGGCTATGGTGAAAAAGGAAATATCTTCCGTTCAAAACTGGAAAGAAGCTTTCTGAGAAACTGCTCTGTGTTCTGTTCATTCATCTCACAGAGTTACATCTTTCCCTTCAAGAAGCCTTTCGCTAAGGCTGTTCTTGTGGAATTGGCAAAGGGATATTTGGAAGCCCATAGAGGGCTATGGTGAAAAAGAAAGTATCTTCCGTTCAAAACTGGAAAGAAGCTTTCTGAGAAACTGCTCTGTGTTCTGTTAATTCATCTCACAGAGTTACATCTTTCCCTTCAAGAAGCCTTTCGCTAAGGCTGTTCTTGTGGAATTGGCAAAGGGATATTTGGAAGCCCATAGAGGGCTATGGTGAAAAAGGAAATATCTTCCGTTCAAAACTGGAAAGAATCTTTCTGAGAAACTGCTCTGTGTTCTGTTCATTCATCTCACAGAGTTACATCTTTCCCTTCAAGAAGCCTTTCGCTAAGGCTGTTCTTGTGGAATTGGCAAAGGGATATTTGGAAGCCCATAGAGGGCTATGGTGAAAAAGGAAATATCTTCCGTTCAAAACTGGAAAGAAGCTTTCTGAGAAACTGCTCTGTGTTCTGTTAATTCATCTCACAGAGTTACATCTTTCCCTTCAAGAAGCCTTTCGCTAAGGCTGTTCTTGTGGAATTGGCAAAGGGATATTTGGAAGCCCATAGAGGGGATGGTGAAAAAGGAAATATCTTCCGTTCAAAACTGGAAAGAAGCTTTCTGAGAATCTGCTCTGTGTTCTGTTAATTCATCTCACAGAGTTACATCTTTCCCTTCAAGAAGCCTTTCGCTAAGGCTGTTCTTGTGGAATTGGCAAAGGGATATTTGGAAGCCCATAGAGGGCTATGGTGAAAAAGGAAATATCTTCCGTTCAAAACTGGAAAGAAGCTTTCTGAGAAACTGCTCTGTGTTCTGTTAATTCATCTCACAGAGTTACATCTTTCCCTTCAAGAAGCCTTTCGCTAAGGCTGTTCTTGTGGAATTGGCAAAGGGATATTTGGAAGCCCATAGAGGGCTATGGTGAAAAAGAAAATATCTTCCGTTCAAAACTGGAAAGAAGCTTTCTGAGAAACTGCTCTGTGTTCTGTTAATTAATCTCACAGAGTTACATCTTTCCCTTCAAGAAGCCTTTCGCTAAGGCTGTTATTATGGAATTGGCAAAGGAATATTTGGAAGCCCATAGAGGGCTATGGTGAAAAAGGAAATATCTTCCGTTCAAAACTGGAAAGAAGCTTTCTGAGAAACTGCTCTGTGTTCTGTTAATTCATCTCACAGAGTTACATCTTTCCCTTCAAGAAGCCTTTCGCTAAGGCTGTTCTTGTGGAATTGGCAAAGGGATATTTGGAAGCCCATAGAGGGCTATGGTGAAAAAGGAAATATCTTCCGTTCAAAACTGGAAAGAAGCTTTCTGAGAAACTGCTCTGTGTTCTGTTCATTCATCTCACAGAGTTACATCTTTCCCTTCAAGAAGCCTTTCGCTAAGGCTGTTCTTGTGGAATTGGCAAAGGGATATTTGGAAGCCCATAGAGGGCTATGGTGAAAGAGAAAGTATCTTCCGTTCAAAACTGGAAAGAAGCTTTCTGAGAAACTGCTCTGTGTTCTGTTAATTCATCTCACAGAGTTACATCTTTCCCTTCAAGAAGCCTTTCGCTAAGGCTGTTCTTGTGGAATTGGCAAAGGGATATTTGGAAGCCCATAGAGGGCTATGGTGAAAAAGGAAATATCTTCCGTTCAAAACTGGAAAGAATCTTTCTGAGAAACTGCTCTGTGTTCTGTTCATTCATCTCACAGAGTTACATCTTTCCCTTCAAGAAGCCTTTCGCTAAGGCTGTTCTTGTGGAATTGGCAAAGGGATATTTGGAAGCCCATAGAGGGCTATGGTGAAAAAGGAAATATCTTCCGTTCAAAACTGGAAAGAAGCTTTCTGAGAAACTGCTCTGTGTTCTGTTAATTCATCTCACAGAGTTACATCTTTCCCTTCAAGAAGCCTTTCGCTAAGGCTGTTCTTGTGGAATTGGCAAAGGGATATTTGGAAGCCCATAGAGGGGATGGTGAAAAAGGAAATATCTTCCGTTCAAAACTGGAAAGAAGCTTTCTGAGAATCTGCTCTGTGTTCTGTTAATTCATCTCACAGAGTTACATCTTTCCCTTCAAGAAGCCTTTCGCTAAGGCTGTTCTTGTGGAATTGGCAAAGGGATATTTGGAAGCCCATAGAGGGCTATGGTGAAAAAGGAAATATCTTCCGTTCAAAACTGGAAAGAAGCTTTCTGAGAAACTGCTCTGTGTTCTGTTAATTCATCTCACAGAGTTACATCTTTCCCTTCAAGAAGCCTTTCGCTAAGGCTGTTCTTGTGGAATTGGCAAAGGGATATTTGGAAGCCCATAGAGGGCTATGGTGAAAAAGGAAATATCTTCCGTTCAAAACTGGAAAGAAGCTTTCTGAGAAACTGCTCTGTGTTCTGTTAATTCATCTCACGGAGTTACATCTTTCCCTTCAAGAAGCCTTTCGCTAAGGCTGTTCTTGTGGAATTGGCAAAGGGATATTTGGAAGCCCATAGAGGGCTATGGTGAAAAAGGAAATATCTTCCGTTCAAAACTGGAAAGAAGCTTTCTGAGAAACTGCTCTGTGTTCTGTTAATTCATCTCACAGAGTTACATCTTTCCCTTCAAGAAGCCTTTCGCTAAGGCTGTTCTTGTGGAATTGGCAAAGGGATATTTGGAAGCCCATAGAGGGCTATGGTGAAAAAGGAAATATCTTCCGTTCAAAACTGGAAAGAAGCTTTCTGAGAAACTGCTCTGTGTTCTGTTAATTCATCTCACAGAGTTACATCTTTCCCTTCAAGAAGCCTTTCGCTAAGGCTGTTCTTGTGGAATTGGCAAAGGGATATTTGGAAGCCCATAGAGGGCTATGGTGAAAAAGGAAATATCTTCCGTTCAAAACTGGAAAGAAGCTTTCTGAGAAACTGCTCTGTGTTCTGTTAATTCATCTCACAGAGTTACATCTTTCCCTTCAAGAATCCTTTCGCTAAGGCTGTTCTTGTGGAATTGGCAAAGGGATATTTGGAAGCCCATAGAGGGCTATGGTGAAAAAGAAAATATCTTCCGTTCAAAACTGGAAAGAAGCTTTCTGAGAAACTGCTCTGTGTTCTGTTAATTAATCTCACAGAGTTACATCTTTCCCTTCAAGAAGCCTTTCGCTAAGGCTGTTATTATGGAATTGGCAAAGGAATATTTGGAAGCCCATAGAGGGCTATGGTGAAAAAGGAAATATCTTCCGTTCAAAACTGGAAAGAAGCTTTCTGAGAAACTGCTCTGTGTTCTGTTAATTCATCTCACAGAGTTACATCTTTCCCTTCAAGAAGCCTTTCGCTAAGGCTGTTCTTGTGGAATTGGCAAAGGGATATTTGGAAGCCCATAGAGGGCTATGGTGAAAAAGGAAATATCTTCCGTTCAAAACTGGAAAGAAGCTTTCTGAGAAACTGCTCTGTGTTCTGTTCATTCATCTCACAGAGTTACATCTTTCCCTTCAAGAAGCCTTTCGCTAAGGCTGTTCTTGTGGAATTGGCAAAGGGATATTTGGAAGCCCATAGAGGGCTATGGTGAAAAAGAAAGTATCTTCCGTTCAAAACTGGAAAGAAGCTTTCTGAGAAACTGCTCTGTGTTCTGTTAATTCATCTCACAGAGTTACATCTTTCCCTTCAAGAAGCCTTTCGCTAAGGCTGTTCTTGTGGAATTGGCAAAGGGATATTTGGAAGCCCATAGAGGGCTATGGTGAAAAAGGAAATATCTTCCGTTCAAAACTGGAAAGAATCTTTCTGAGAAACTGCTCTGTGTTCTGTTCATTCATCTCACAGAGTTACATCTTTCCCTTCAAGAAGCCTTTCGCTAAGGCTGTTCTTGTGGAATTGGCAAAGGGATATTTGGAAGCCCCTAGAGGGCTATGGTGAAAAAGGAAATATCTTCCGTTCAAAACTGGAAAGAAGCTTTCTGAGAAACTGCTCTGTGTTCTGTTAATTCATCTCACAGAGTTACATCTTTCCCTTCAAGAAGCCTTTCGCTAAGGCTGTTCTTGTGGAATTGGCAAAGGGATATTTGGAAGCCCATAGAGGGCAATGGTGAAAAAGGAAATATCTTCCGTTCAAAACTGGAAAGAAGCTTTCTGAGAAACTGCTCTGTGTTCTGTTAATTCATCTCATAGAGTTACATCTTTCCCTTCAAGAATCCCTTCGCTAAGGCTGTTCTTGTGGAATTGGCAAAGGGATATTTGGAAGCCCATAGAGGGCTATGGTGAAAAAGGAAATATCTTCCGTTCAAAACTGGAAAGAAGCTTTCTGAGAAACTGCTCTGTGTTCTGTTAATTCATCTCACAGAGTTACATCTTTCCCTTCAAGAAGCCTTTCGCTAAGGCTGTTCTTGTGGAATTGGCAAAGGGATATTTGGAAGCCCATAGAGGGCTATGGTGAAAAAGGAAATATCTTCCGTTCAAAACTGGAAAGAAGCTTTCTGAGAAACTGCTCTGTGTTCTGTTAATTCATCTCATAGAGTTACATCTTTCCCTTCAAGAAGCCTTTCGCTAAGGCTGTTCTTGTGGAATTGGCAAAGGGATATTTGGAAGCCCATAGAGGGCTATGGTGAAAAACGAAATATCTTCCGTTCAAAACTGGATAGAAGCTTTCTGAGAAACTGCTCTGGGTTCTGTTAATTCACCTCACAGAGTTACATCTTTCCCTTCAAGAAGCCTTTCGCTAAGGCTGTTCTTGTGGAATTGGCAAAGGGATATTAGGAAGCCCATAGAGGGCTATGGTGAAAAAGGAAATATCTTCCGTTCAAAACTCCAAAGAAGCTTTCTGAGAAACTGCTCTGTGTTCTGTTAATTCATCTCACAGATTTACATCTTTCCCTTCAAGAAGCCTTTCGCTAAGACTGTTCTTGTGGAATTGGCAAAGGGATATTTGGAAGCCCATAGAGGGCTATGGTGAAAAAGGAAATATCTTCCGTTCAAAACTGGAAAGAAGCTTTCTGAGAAACTGCTCTGTGTTCAGTTAATTCATCTCACAGAGTTACATCTTTCCCTTCAAGAAGCCTTTCGCTAAGGCTGTTCTTGTGGAATTGGCAAAGGGATATTTGGAAGCCCATAGAGGGCTATGGTGAAAAAGAAAATATCTTCCGTTCAAAACTGGAAAGAAGCTTTCTGAGAAACTGCTCTGTGTTCTGTTAATTCATCTCACAGAGTTACATCTTTCCCTTCAAGAAGCCTTTCGCTAAGGCTGTTCTTGTGGAATTGGCAAAGGGATATTTGGAAGCCCATAGAGGGCTATGGTGAAAAAGGAAATATCTTCCGTTCAAAACTGGAAAGAAGCTTTCTGAGAAACTGCTCTGTGTTCTGTTAATTCCTCTCACAGAGATACATCTTTCCCTTCAAGAAGCCTTTCGCTAAGGCTGTTCTTGTGGAATTGGCAAAGTGATATTTGGAAGCCCATAGAGGGCTATGGTGAAAAAAAAAATATCTTCCGTTCAAAACTGGAAAGAAGCTTTCTGAGAAACTGCTCTGTGTTCTGTTAATTCATCTCACAGAGTTACATCTTTCCCTTCAAGAAGCCTTTCGCTAAGGCTGTTCTTGTGGAATTGGCAAAGGGATATTTGGAAGCCCATAGAGGGCTATGGTGAAAAAGGAAATATCTTCCGTTCAAAACTGGAAAGAATCTTTCCGAGAAACTGCTCTGTGTTCTGTTAATTCATCTCACAGTGTTACATCTTTCCCTTCAAGAAGCCTTTCGCTAAGGCTGTTCTTGTGGAATTGGCAAAGGGATATTTGGAAGCCCATAGAGGGCTATGGTGAAAAAGGAAATATCTTCCGTTCAAAACTGGAAAGAAGCTTTCTGAGAAACTGCTCTGTGTTCTGTTAATTCATCTCACAGAGTTACATCTTTCCCTTCAAGAAGCCTTTCGCTAAGGCTGTTCTTGTGGAATTGGCAAAGGGATATTTGGAAGCCCATAGAGGGCTATGGTGAAAAAGGAAATATCTTCCGTTCAAAACTGGAAAGAAGCTTTCTGAGAATCTGCTCTGTGTTCTGTTAATTCATCTCACAGAGTTACATCTTTCCCTTCAAGAAGCCTTTTGCTAAGGCTGTTCTTGTGGAATTGGCAAAGGGATATTTGGAAGCCCATAGAGGGCTATGGTGAAAAAGGAAATATCTTCCGTTCAAAACTGGAAAGAAGCTTTCTGAGAAACTGCTCTGTGTTCTGTTAATTCATCTCACAGAGTTACATCTTTCCCTTCAAGAAGCCTTTCGCTAAGGCTGTTCTTGTGGAATTGGCAAAGGGATATGTGGAAGCCCATAGAGGGCTATGGTGAAAAAGGAAATATCTTCCGTTCAAAACTGGAAAGAAGCTTTCTGAGAAACTGCTCTGTGTTCTGTTAATTCATCTCACAGAGTTACATCTTTCCCTTCAAGAAGCCTTTCGCTAAGGCTGTTCTTGTGGAATTGGCAAAGGGATATTTGGAAGCCCATAGAGGGCTATGGTGAAAAAGGAAATATCTTCCGTTCAAAACTGGAAAGAAGCTTTCTGAGAAACTGTTCTGTGTTCTGTAAATTCATCTCACAGAGTTACATCTTTCCCTTCAAGAAGCCTTTCGCTAAGGCTGTTCTTGTGGAATTGGCAAAGGGATATTTGGAAGCCCATAGAGGGCTATGGTGAAAAAGGAAATATCTTCCGTTCAAAACTGGAAAGAAGCTTTCTGAGAAACTGCTCTGTGCTCTGTTAATTCATCTCATAGAGTTACATCTTTCCCTTCAAGAATCCTTTCGCTAAGGCTGTTCTTGTGGAATTGGCAAAGGGATATTTGGAAGCCCATAGAGGGCTACGGTGAAAAAGGAAATATCTTCCGTTCAAAACTGGAAAGAAGCTTTCTGAGAAACTGCTCTGTGTTCTGTTAATTCATCTCACAGAGTTACATCTTTCCCTTCAAGAAGCCTTTCGCTAAGGCTGTTCTTGTGGAATTGGCAAAGGGATATTTGGAAGCCCATAGAGGGCTATGGTGAAAAAGGAAATATCTTCCGTTCAAAACTGGAAAGAAGCTTTCTGAGAAACTGCTCTGTGTTCTGTTCATTCATCTCACAGAGTTACATCTTTCCCTTCAAGAAGCCTTTCGCTAAGGCTGTTCTTGTGGAATTGGCAAAGGGATATTTGGAAGCCCATAGAGGGCTATGGTGAAAAAGAAAATATCTTCCGTTCAAAACTGGAAAGAAGCTTTCTGAGAAACTGCTCTGTGTTCTGTTAATTCATCTCACAGAGTTACATCTTTCCCTTCAAGAAGCCTTTCGCTAAGGCTGTTCTTGTGGAATTGGCAAAGCGATATTTGGAAGCCCATAGAGGGCTATGGTGAAAAAGGAAATATCTTCCGTTCAAAACTGGAAAGAATCTTTCTGAGAAACTGCTCTGTGTTCTCTTCATTCATCTCACAGAGTTACATCTTTCCCTTCAAGAAGCCTTTCTCTAAGGCTGTTCTTGTGGAATTGGCAAAGGGATATTTGGAAGCCCATAGAGGGCTATGGTGAAAAAGGAAATATCTTCCGTTCAAAACTGGAAAGAAGCTTTCTGAGAAACTGCTCTGTGTTCTGTTAATTCATCTCACAGAGTTACATCTTTCCCTTCAAGAAGCCTTTCGCTAAGGCTGTTCTTGTGGAATTGGCAAAGGGATATTTGGAAGCCCATAGAGGGCTATGGTGAAAAAGGAAATATCTTCCGTTCAAAACTGGAAAGAAGCTTTCTGAGAAACTGCTCTGTGTTCTGTTAATTCATCTCACAGAGTTACATCTTTCCCTTCAAGAAGCCTTTCGCTAAGGCTGTTCTTGTGGAATTGGCAAAGGGATATTTGGAAGCCCATAGAGGGCAATGGTGAAAAAGGAAATATCTTCCGTTCAAAACTGGAAAGAAGCTTTCTGAGAAACTGCTCTGTGTTCTGTTAATTCATCTCATAGAGTTACATCTTTCCCTTCAAGAATCCTTTCGCTAAGGCTGTTCTTGTGGAATTGGCAAAGGGATATTTGGAAGCCCATAGAGGGCTATGGTGAAAAAGGAAATATCTTCCGTTCAAAACTGGAAAGAAGCTTTCTGAGAAACTGCTCTGTGTTCTGTTAATTAATCTCACAGAGTTACATCTTTCCCTTCAAGAAGCCTTTCGCTAAGGCTGTTATTATGGAATTGGCAAAGGGATATTTGGAAGCCCATAGAGGGCTATGGTGAAAAAGGAAATATCTTCCGTTCAAAACTGGAAAGAAGCTTTCTGAGAAACTGCTCTGTGTTCTGTTCATTCATCTCACAGAGTTACATCTTTCCCTTCAAGAAGCCTTTCGCTAAGGCTGTTCTTGTGGAATTGGCAAAGGGATATTTGGAAGCCCATAAAGGGCTATGGTGAAAAAGGAAATATCTTCCGTTCAAAACTGGAAAGAAGCTTTCTGAGAAACTGCTCTGTGTTCTGTTCATTCATCTCACAGAGTTACATCTTTCCCTTCAAGAAGCCTTTCGCTAAGGCTGTTCTTGTGGAATTGGCAAAGGGATATTTGGAAGCCCATAGAGGGCTATGGTGATAAAGAAAATATCTTCCGTTCAAAACTGGAAAGAAGCTTTCTGAGAAACTGCTCTGTGTTCTGTTAATTCATCTCACAGAGTTACATCTTCCCTTCAAGAAGCCTTTCGCTAAGGCTGTTCTTGTGGAATTGGCAAAGGGATATTTGGAAGCCCATAGAGGGCTATGGTGAAAAAGGAATTATCTTCCGTTCAAAACTGGAAAGAAGCTTTCTGAGAAACTGCTCTTTGTTCTGTTAATTCATCTCACAGAGTTACATCTTTCCCTTCAAGAAGTCTTTCGCTAAGTCTGTTCTTGTGGAATTGGCAAAGGGATATTTGGAAGCCCATAGAGGGCTATGGTGAAAAAGGAAATATCTTCCGTTCAAAACTGGAAAGAAGCTTTCGGAGAAACTGCTCTGTGTTCTGTTAATTCATCTCACAGCGTTACGTCTTTCCTTTCAAGAAGCCTTTCGCTAAGGCTGTTCTTGGGGAATTGGCAAAGGGATATTTGGAAGCCCATAGAGGGCTATGGTGAAAAAGGAAATATCTTCCGTTCAAAACTGCAAAGAAGCTTTCTGAGAAACTGCTCTGTGTTGTGTTAATTCATCTCACAGAGTTACATCTTTCCCTTCAAGAAGCCTTTCGCTAAGGCTGTTCTTGTGGAATTGGCAAAGGAATATTTGGAAGCCCATAGAGGGCTACGGTGAAAAAGAAAATATCTTCCGTTCAAAACTCTAAAGAAGCTTTCTGAGAAACTGCTCTGTGTTCTGTTAATTCATCTCACAGAGTTACATCTTTCCCTTCAAGAAGCCTTTCGCTAAGGCTGTTCTTGTGGAATTGGCAAAGGGATATTTGGAAGCCCATAGAGGGCTATGGTGAAAAAGGAAATATCTTCCGTTCAAAACTGGAAAGAATCTTTCTGAGAAACTGCTCTGTGTTCTGTTCATTCATCTCACAGAGTTACATCTTTCCCTTCAAGAAGCCTTTCGCTAAGGCTGTTCTTGTGGAATTGGCAAAGGGATATTTGGAAGCCCATAGAGGGCTATGGTGAAAAAGGAAATATCTTCCGTTCAAAACTGGAAAGAAGCTTTCTGAGAAACTGCTCTGTGTTCTGTTAATTCATCTCACAGAGTTACATCTTTCCCTTCAAGAAGCCTTTCGCTAAGGCTGTTCTTGTGGAATTGGCAAAGGGATATTTGGAAGCCCGTAGAGGGCTATGGTGAAAAAGGAAATATCTTCCGTTCAAAACTGGAAAGAAGCTTTCAGAGAAACTGCTCTGTGTTCTGTGAATTCATCTCACAGAGTTACAGCTTTCCCTTCAAGAAGCCTTTCGCTAAGGCTGTTTCTGTGGAATTGGCAAAGGGATATTTGGAAGCCCATAGAGGGCTATGGTGAAAAAGGAAATATCTTCCGTTCAAAACTCGAAAGAAGCTTTCTGAGAAACTACTCTGTGTTCTGTTAATTCATCTCACAGAGTTACATCTTTCCCTTCAAGAAGCCTTTCGCTAAGACTGTTCTTGTGGAATTGGCAAAGGGATATTTGGAAGCCCATAGAGGGCTATGGTGAAAAAGGAAATATCTTCCGTTCCAAACTGGAAAGAAGCTTTCTGAGAAACTGCTCTGTGTTCTGTTAATTCATCTCACAGAGTTACATCTTTCCCTTCAAGAAGCCTTTCGCTAAGGCTGTTCTGGAGGAATTGGCAAAGGGATATTTGGAAGCCCATAGAGGGCTATGGTGAAAAAGGAAATATCTTCCGTTCAAAACTGGAAAGAAGCTTTCTGAGAAACTGCTCTGTGTTCTGTTAATTCATCTCACAGCCTTACATCTTTCCCTTCAAGAAGCCTTTCGCTAAGGCTGTTCTTGTGGAATTGGCAAAGGGATATTTGGAAGCCCATAGAGGGCTATGGTGAAAAAGGAAATATCTTCCGTTCAAAACTGGAAAGAAGCTTTCTGAGAAACTGCTCTGTGTTCTGTTAATTCATCTCACAGAGTTACATCTTTCCCTTCAAGAAGCCTTTCGCTAAGGCTGTTCTTGTGGAATTGGCAAAGGGATATTTGGAAGCCCATAGAGGGCTATGGTGAAAAAGGAAATATCTTCCGTTCAAAACTGGAAAGAAGCTTTCTGAGAAACTGCTCTGTGTTCTGTTAATTCATCTCACAGAGTTACATCTTTCCCTTCAAGAAGCCTTTCGCTAAGGCTTTTCTTGTGGAATTGGCAAAGGGATATTTGGAAGCCCATAGAGGGCTATGGTGAAAAAGAAAATATCTTCCGTTCAAAACTGGAAAGAAGCTTTCTGAGAAACTGCTCTGTGTTCTGTTAATTCATCTCACAGAGTTACATCTTTCCCTTCAAGAAGCCTTTCGCTAAGGCTGTTCTTGTGGAATTGGCAAAGGGATATTTGGAAGCCCATAGAGGGCTATGGTGAAAAAGGAAATATCTTCCGTTCAAAACTGGAAAGAAGCTTTCTGAGAAACTGCTCTGTGTTCTGTTAATTCATCTCACAGAGTTACATCTTTCCCTTCAAGAAGCCTTTCGCTAAGGCTGTTCTTGTGGAATTGGCAAAGGGATATTTGGAAGCCCATAGAGGGCTATGGTGAAAAAGGAAATATCTTCCGTTCAAAACTGGAAAGAAGCTTTCTGAGAAGCTGCTCTGTGTTCTGTTAATTCATCTCACAGAGTTACATCTTTCCCTTCAAGAAGCCTTTCGCTAAGGCTGTTCTTGTGGAATTGGCAAAGGGATATTTGGAAGCCCATAGAGGGCTATGGTGAAAAAGGAAATATCTTCCGTTCAAAACTGGAAAGAAGCTTTCTGAGAAACTGCTCTGTGTTCTGTTCATTCATCTCACAGAGTTACATCTTTCCCTTCAAGAAGCCTTTCGCTAAGGCTGTTCTTGTGGAATTGGCAAAGGGATATTTGGAAGCCCATAGAGGGCTATGGTGAAAAAGGAAATATCTTCCGTTCAAAACTGGAAAGAAGCTTTCTGAGAAACTGCTCTGTGTTCTGTTAATTCATCTCACAGAGTTACATCTTTCCCTTCAAGAAGCCTTTCGCTAAGGCTGTTCTTGTGGAATTGGCAAAGGGATATTTGGAAGCCCATAGAGGGCTATGGTGAAAAAGGAAATATCTTCCGTTCAAAACTGGAAAGAAGCTTTCTGAGAAACTGCTCTGTGTTCTGTTCATTCATCTCACAGAGTTACATCTTTCCCTTCAAGAAGCCTTTCGCTAAGGCTGTTCTTGTGGAATTGGCAAAGGGATATTTGGAAGCCCATAGAGGGCTATGGTGAAAAAGGAAATATCTTCCGTTCAAAACTGGAAAGAAGCTTTCTGAGAAACTGCTCTGTGTTCTGTTCATTCATCTCACAGAGTTACATCTTTCCCTTCAAGAAGCCTTTCGCTAAGGCTGTTATTATGGAATTGGCAAAGGGATATTTGGAAGCCCATAGAGGGCTATGGTGAAAAAGGAAATATCTTCCGTTCAAAACTGGAAAGAAGCTTTCTGAGAAACTGCTCTGTGTTCTGTTCATTCATCTCACAGAGTTACATCTTTCCCTTCAAGAAGCCTTTCGCTAAGGCTGTTCTTGTGGAATTGGCAAAGGGATATTTGGAAGCCCATAGAGGGCTATGGTGAAAAAGGAAATATCTTCCGTTCAAAACTGGAAAGAAGCTTTCTGAGAAACTGCTCTGTGTTCTGTTAATTCATCTCACAGAGTTACATCTTTCCCTTCAAGAAGCCTTTCGCTAAGGCTGTTCTTATGGAATTGGCAAAGAGATATTTGGAAGCCCATAGAGGGCTATGGTGAAAAAGGAAATATCTTCCGTTCAAAACTGGAAAGAAGCTTTCTGAGAAACTGCTCTGTGTTCTGTTAATTCATCTCACAGAGTTACATCTTTCCCTTCAAGAAGCCTTTCGCTAAGGCTGTTCTTGTGGAATTGGCAAAGGGATATTTGGAAGCCCATAGAGGGCTATGGTGAAAAAGGAAATATCTTCCGTTCAAAACTGGAAAGAAGCTTTCTGAGAAACTGCTCTGTGTTCTGTTAATTCATCTCACAGAGTTACATCTTTCTCTTCAAGAAGCCTTTCGCTAAGGCTGTTCTTGTGGAATTGGCAAAGGGATATTTGGAAGCCCATAGAGGGCTATGGTGAAAAAGGAAATATCTTCCGTTCAAAACTGGAAAGAAGCTTTCTGAGAAACTGCTCTGTGTTCTGTTAATTCATCTCACAGAGTTACATCTTTCCCTTCAAGAAGCCTTTCGCTAAGGCTGTTCTTATGGAATTGGCAAAGAGATATTTGGAAGCCCATAGAGGGCTATGGTGAAAAAGGAAATATCTTCCGTTCAAAACTGGAAAGAAGCTTTCTGAGAAACTGCTCTGTGTTCTGTTCATTCATCTCACAGAGTTACATCTTTCCCTTCAAGAAGCCTTTCGCTAAGGCTGTTCTTGTGGAATTGGCAAAGGGATATTTGGAAGCCCATAGAGGGCTATGGTGAAAAAGGAAATATCTTCCGTTCAAAACTGGAAAGAAGCTTTCTGAGAAACTGCTCTGTGTTCTGTTAATTCATCTCACAGAGTTACATCTTTCTCTTCAAGAAGCCTTTCGCTAAGGCTGTTCTTGTGGAATTGGCAAAGGGATATTTGGAAGCCCATAGAGGGCTATGGTGAAAAAGGAAATATCTTCCGTTCAAAACTGGAAAGAAGCTTTCTGAGAAACTGCTCTGTGTTCTGTTAATTCATCTCACAGAGTTACATCTTTCCCTTCAAGGAGCCTTTCGCTAAGGCTGTTCTTTTGGAATTGGCAAAGGGATATTTGGAAGCCCATAGAGGGCTATGGTGAAAAAGGAAATATCTTCCGTTCAAAACTGGAAAGAAGCTTTCTGAGAAACTGCTCTGTGTTCTGTTCATTCATCTCACAGAGTTACATCTTTCCCTTCAAGAAGCCTTTCGCTAAGGCTGTTCTTGTGGAATTGGCAAAGGGATATTTGGAAGCCCATAGAGGGCTATGGTGAAAAAGGAAATATCTTCCGTTCAAAACTGGAAAGAAGCTTTCTGAGAAACTGCTCTGTGTTCTGTTCATTCATCTCACAGAGTTACATCTTTCCCTTCAAGAAGCCTTTCGCTAAGGCTTTCTTGTGGAATTGGCAAAGGGATATTTGGAAGCCCATAGAGGGCTATGGTGAAAAAGGAAATATCTTCCGTTCAAAACTGGAAAGAAGCTTTCTGAGAATCTGCTCTGTGTTCTGTTAATTCATCTCACAGAGTTACATCTTTCCCTTCAAGAAGCCTTTCGCTAAGGCTGTTCTTGTGGAATTGGCAAAGGGATATTTGGAAGCCCATAGAGGGCTATGGTGAAAAAGGAAATATCTTCCGTTCAAAACTGGAAAGAAGCTTTCTGAGAAACTGCTCTGTGTTCTGTTCATTCATCTCACAGAGTTACATCTTTCCCTTCAAGAAGCCTTTCGCTAAGGCTGTTCTTGTGGAATTGGCAAAGGGATATTTGGAAGCCCATAGAGGGCTATGGTGAAAAAGGAAATATCTTCCGTTCAAAACTGGAAAGAAGCTTTCTGAGAAACTGCTCTGTGTTCTGTTAATTCATCTCACAGAGTTACATCTTTCCCTTCAAGAAGCCTTTCACTAAGGCTGTTCTTGTGGAATTGGCAAAGGGATATTTGGAAGCCCATAGAGGGCTATGGTGAAAAAGGAAATATCTTCCGTTCAAAACTGGAAAGAAGCTTTCTGAGAAACTGCTCTGTGTTCTGTTCATTCATCTCACAGAGTTACATCTTTCCCTACAAGAAGCCTTTCGCTAAGGCTGTTCTTGTGGAATTGGCAAAGGGATATTTGGAAGCCCATAGAGGGCTATGGTGAAAAAGGAAATATCTTCCGTTCAAAACTGGAAAGAAGCTTTCTGAGAAACTGCTCTGTGTTCTGTTAATTCATCTCACAGAGTTACATCTTTCCCTTCAAGAAACCTTTCGCTAAGGCTGTTCTTGTGGAATTGGCAAAGGGATATTTGGAAGCCCATAGAGGGCTATGGTGAAAAAGGAAATATCTTCCGTTCAAAACTGGAAAGAAGCTTTCTGAGAAACTGCTCTGTGTTCTGTTCATTCATCTCACAGAGTTACATCTTTCCCTTCAAGAAGCCTTTCGCTAAGGCTGTTCTTGTGGAATTGGCAAAGGGATATTTGGAAGCCCATAGAGGGCTATGGTGAAAAAGGAAATATCTTCCGTTCAAAACTGGAAAGAAGCTTTCTGAGAAACTGCTCTGTGATCTGTTAATTCATCTCACAGAGTTACATCTTTCCCTTCAAGAAGCCTTTCGCTAAGGCTGTTCTTGTGGAATTGGCAAAGGGATATTTGGAAGCCCATAGAGGGCTATGGTGAAAAAGGAAATATCTTCCGTTCAAAACTGGAAAGAAGCTTTCTGAGAAACTGCTCTGTGTTCTGTTAATTCATCTCACAGAGTTACATCTTTCCCTTCAAGAAGCCTTTCGCTAAGGCTGTTCTTGTGGAATTGGCAAAGGGATATTTGGAAGCCCATAGAGGGCTATGGTGAAAAAGGAAATATCTTCCGTTCAAAACTGGAAAGAAGCTTTCTGAGAAACTGCTCTGTGTTCTGTTAATTCATCTCACAGAGTTACATCTTTCCCTTCAAGAAACCTTTCGCTAAGGCTGTTCTTGTGGAATTGGCAAAGGGATATTTGCAAGCCCATAGAGGGCTATGGTGAAAAAGAAAATATCTTCCGTTCAAAACTGGAAAGAAGCTTTCTGAGAAACTGCTCTGTGTTCTGTTCATTCATCTCACAGAGTTACATCTTTCCCTTCAAGAAGCCTTTCGCTAAGGCTGTTCTTGTGGAATTGGCAAAGGGATATTTGGAAGCCCATAGAGGGCTATGGTGAAAAAGGAAATATCTTCCGTTCAAAACTGGAAAGAAGCTTTCTGAGAAACTGCTCTGTGTTGTGTTCATTCATCTCACAGAGTTACATCTTTCCCTTCAAGAAGCCTTTCGCTAAGGCTTTTCTTGTGGAATTGGCAAAGGGATATTTGGAAGCCCATAGAGGGCTATGGTGAAAAAGGAAATATCTTCCGTTCAAAACTGGAAAGAAGCTTTCTGAGAAACTGCTCTGTGTTCTGTTCATTCATCTCACAGAGTTACATCTTTCCCTTCAAGAAGCCTTTCGCTAAGGCTGTTCTTGTGGAATTGGCAAAGGGATATTTGGAAGACCATAGAGGGCTAGGGTGAAAAAGGAAATATCTTCCGTTCAAAACTGGAAAGAAGCTTTCTGAGAAACTGCTCTGTGTTCTGTTAATTCATCTCACAGAGTTACATCTTTCTCTTCAAGAAGCCTTTCGCTAAGGCTGTTCTTGTGGAATTGGCAAAGGGATATTTGGAAGCCCATAGAGGGCTATGGTGAAAAAGGAAATATCTTCCGTTCAAAACTGGAAAGAAGCTTTCTGAGAAACTGCTCTGTGTTCTGTTAATTCATCTCACAGAGTTACATCTTTCCCTTCAAGGAGCCTTTCGCTAAGGCTGTTCTTTTGGAATTGGCAAAGGGATATTTGGAAGCCCATAGAGGGCTATGGTGAAAAAGGAAATATCTTCCGTTCAAAACTGGAAAGAAGCTTTCTGAGAAACTGCTCTGTGTTCTGTTCATTCATCTCACAGAGTTACATCTTTCCCTTCAAGAAGCCTTTCGCTAAGGCTGTTCTTGTGGAATTGGCAAAGGGATATTTGGAAGCCCATAGAGGGCTATGGTGAAAAAGGAAATATCTTCCGTTCAAAACTGGAAAGAAGCTTTCTGAGAAACTGCTCTGTGTTCTGTTCATTCATCTCACAGAGTTACATCTTTCCCTTCAAGAAGCCTTTCGCTAAGGCTTTCTTGTGGAATTGGCAAAGGGATATTTGGAAGCCCATAGAGGGCTATGGTGAAAAAGGAAATATCTTCCGTTCAAAACTGGAAAGAAGCTTTCTGAGAATCTGCTCTGTGTTCTGTTAATTCATCTCACAGAGTTACATCTTTCCCTTCAAGAAGCCTTTCGCTAAGGCTGTTCTTGTGGAATTGGCAAAGGGATATTTGGAAGCCCATAGAGGGCTATGGTGAAAAAGGAAATATCTTCCGTTCAAAACTCGAAAGAAGCTTTCTGAGAAACTGCTCTGTGTTCTGTTAATTCATCTCACAGAGTTACATCTTTCCCTTCAAGAAACCTTTCGCTAAGGCTGTTCTTGTGGAATTGGCAAAGGGATATTTGCAAGCCCATAGAGGGCTATGGTGAAAAAGAAAATATCTTCCGTTCAAAACTGGAAAGAAGCTTTCTGAGAAACTGCTCTGTGTTCTGTTCATTCATCTCACAGAGTTACATCTTTCCCTTCAAGAAGCCTTTCGCTAAGGCTGTTCTTGTGGAATTGGCAAAGGGATATTTGGAAGCCCATAGAGGGCTATGGTGAAAAAGGAAATATCTTCCGTTCAAAACTGGAAAGAAGCTTTCTGAGAAACTGCTCTGTGTTGTGTTCATTCATCTCACAGAGTTACATCTTTCCCTTCAAGAAGCCTTTCGCTAAGGCTTTTCTTGTGGAATTGGCAAAGGGATATTTGGAAGCCCATAGAGGGCTATGGTGAAAAAGGAAATATCTTCCGTTCAAAACTGGAAAGAAGCTTTCTGAGAAACTGCTCTGTGTTCTGTTCATTCATCTCACAGAGTTACATCTTTCCCTTCAAGAAGCCTTTCGCTAAGGCTGTTCTTGTGGAATTGGCAAAGGGATATTTGGAAGACCATAGAGGGCTATGGTGAAAAAGGAAATATCTTCCGTTCAAAACTGGAAAGAAGCTTTCTGAGAAACTGCTCTGTGTTCTGTTAATTCATCTCACAGAGTTACATCTTTCTCTTCAAGAAGCCTTTCGCTAAGGCTGTTCTTGTGGAATTGGCAAAGGGATATTTGGAAGCCCATAGAGGGCTATGGTGAAAAAGGAAATATCTTCCGTTCAAAACTGGAAAGAAGCTTTCTGAGAAACTGCTCTGTGTTCTGTTAATTCATCTCACAGAGTTACATCTTTCCCTTCAAGGAGCCTTTCGCTAAGGCTGTTCTTTTGGAATTGGCAAAGGGATATTTGGAAGCCCATAGAGGGCTATGGTGAAAAAGGAAATATCTTCCGTTCAAAACTGGAAAGAAGCTTTCTGAGAAACTGCTCTGTGTTCTGTTCATTCATCTCACAGAGTTACATCTTTCCCTTCAAGAAGCCTTTCACTAAGGCTGTTCTTGTGGAATTGGCAAAGGGATATTTGGAAGCCCATAGAGGGCTATGGTGAAAAAGGAAATATCTTCCGTTCAAAACTGGAAAGAAGCTTTCTGAGAAACTGCTCTGTGTTCTGTTCATTCATCTCACAGAGTTACATCTTTCCCTTCAAGAAGCCTTTCGCTAAGGCTTTCTTGTGGAATTGGCAAAGGGATATTTGGAAGCCCATAGAGGGCTATGGTGAAAAAGGAAATATCTTCCGTTCAAAACTGGAAAGAAGCTTTCTGAGAATCTGCTCTGTGTTCTGTTAATTCATCTCACAGAGTTACATCTTTCCCTTCAAGAAGCCTTTCGCTAAGGCTGTTCTTGTGGAATTGGCAAAGGGATATTTGGAAGCCCATAGAGGGCTATGGTGAAAAAGGAAATATCTTCCGTTCAAAACTGGAAAGAAGCTTTCTGAGAAACTGCTCTGTGTTCTGTTCATTCATCTCACAGAGTTACATCTTTCCCTTCAAGAAGCCTTTCGCTAAGGCTGTTCTTGTGGAATTGGCAAAGGGATATTTGGAAGCCCATAGAGGGCTATGGTGAAAAAGGAAATATCTTCCGTTCAAAACTGGAAAGAAGCTTTCTGAGAAACTGCTCTGTGTTCTGTTAATTCATCTCACAGAGTTACATCTTTCCCTTCAAGAAGCCTTTCACTAAGGCTGTTCTTGTGGAATTGGCAAAGGGATATTTGGAAGCCCATAGAGGGCTATGGTGAAAAAGGAAATATCTTCCGTTCAAAACTGGAAAGAAGCTTTCTGAGAAACTGCTCTGTGTTCTGTTCATTCATCTCACAGAGTTACATCTTTCCCTACAAGAAGCCTTTCGCTAAGGCTGTTCTTGTGGAATTGGCAAAGGGATATTTGGAAGCCCATAGAGGGCTATGGTGAAAAAGGAAATATCTTCCGTTCAAAACTGGAAAGAAGCTTTCTGAGAAACTGCTCTTTGTTCTGTTAATTCATCTCACAGAGTTACATCTTTCCCTTCAAGAAGCCTTTCGCTAAGGCTGTTCTTGTGGAATTGGCAAAGGGATATTTGGAAGCCCATAGAGGGCTATGGTGAAAAAGGAAATATCTTCCGTTCAAAACTGGAAAGAAGCTTTCTGAGAAACTGCTCTGTGTTCTGTTCATTCATCTCACAGAGTTACATCTTTCACTTCAAGAAGCCTTTCGCTAAGGCTGTTCTTGTGGAATTGGCAAAGGGATATTTGGAAGCCCATAGAGGGCTATGGTGAAAAAGGAAATATCTTCCGTTCAAAACTGGAAAGAAGCTTTCTGAGAAACTGCTCTGTGATCTGTTAATTCATCTCACAGAGTTACATCTTTCCCTTCAAGAAGCCTTTCGCTAAGGCTGTTCTTGTGGAATTGGCAAAGGGATATTTGGAAGCCCATAGAGGGCTATGGTGAAAAAGGAAATATCTTCCGTTCAAAACTGGAAAGAAGCTTTCTGAGAAACTGCTCTGTGTTCTGTTAATTCATCTCACAGAGTTACATCTTTCCCTTCAAGAAGCCTTTCGCTAAGGCTGTTCTTGTGGAATTGGCAAAGGGATATTTGGAAGCCCATAGAGGGCTATGGTGAAAAAGGAAATATCTTCCGTTCAAAACTGGAAAGAAGCTTTCTGAGAAACTGCTCTGTGTTCTGTTAATTCATCTCACAGAGTTACATCTTTCCCTTCAAGAAACCTTTCGCTAAGGCTGTTCTTGTGGAATTGGCAAAGGGATATTTGCAAGCCCATAGAGGGCTATGGTGAAAAAGAAAATATCTTCCGTTCAAAACTGGAAAGAAGCTTTCTGAGAAACTGCTCTGTGTTCTGTTCATTCATCTCACAGAGTTACATCTTTCCCTTCAAGAAGCCTTTCGCTAAGGCTGTTCTTGTGGAATTGGCAAAGGGATATTTGGAAGCCCATAGAGGGCTATGGTGAAAAAGGAAATATCTTCCGTTCAAAACTGGAAAGAAGCTTTCTGAGAAACTGCTCTGTGTTGTGTTCATTCATCTCACAGAGTTACATCTTTCCCTTCAAGAAGCCTTTCGCTAAGGCTTTTCTTGTGGAATTGGCAAAGGGATATTTGGAAGCCCATAGAGGGCTATGGTGAAAAAGGAAATATCTTCCGTTCAAAACTGGAAAGAAGCTTTCTGAGAAACTGCTCTGTGTTCTGTTCATTCATCTCACAGAGTTACATCTTTCCCTTCAAGAAGCCTTTCGCTAAGGCTGTTCTTGTGGAATTGGCAAAGGGATATTTGGAAGACCATAGAGGGCTATGGTGAAAAAGGAAATATCTTCCGTTCAAAACTGGAAAGAAGCTTTCTGAGAAACTGCTCTGTGTTCTGTTCATTCATCTCACAGAGTTACATCTTTCCCTTCAAGAAGCCTTTCGCTAAGGCTGTTCTTGTGGAATTGGCAAAGGGATATTTGGAAGCCCATAGAGGGCTATGGTGAAAAAGGAAATATCTTCCGTTCAAAACTGGAAAGAAGCTTTCTGAGAAACTGCTCTGTGTTCTGTTCATTCATCTCACAGAGTTACATCTTTCCCTTCAAGAAGCCTTTCGCTAAGGCTGTTCTTGTGGAATTGGCAAAGGGATATTTGGAAGCCCATAGAGGGCTATGGTGAAAAAGGATATATCTTCCGTTCAAAACTGGAAAGAAGCTTTCTGAGAAACTGCTCTGTGTTCTGTTCATTCATCTAACAGAGTTACATCTTTCCCTTCAAGAAGCCTTTCGCTAAGGCTGTTCTTGTGGAATTGGCAAAGGGATATTTGGAAGCCCATAGAGGGCTATGGTGAAAAAGGAAATATCTTCCGTTCAAAACTGGAAAGAAGCTTCCTGAGAAACTGCTCTGTGTTCTGTTCATTCATCTCACAGAGTTACATCTTTCCCTTCAAGAAGCCTTTCGCTAAGGCTGTTCTTGTGGAATTGGCAAAGGGATATTTGGAAGCCCATAGAGGGCTATGGTGAAAAAGGAAATATCTTCCGTTCAAAACTGGAAAGAAGCTTTCTGAGAAACTGCTCTGTGTTCTGTTCATTCATCTCACAGAGTTACATCTTTCCCTTCAAGAAGCCTTTCGCTAAGGCTGTTCTTGTGGAATTGGCAAAGGGATATTTGGAAGCCCATAGAGGGCTATGATGAAAAAGGAAATATCTTCCGTTCAAAACTGGAAAGAAGCTTTCTGAGAAACTGCTCTGTGTTCTGTTCATTCATCTCACAGAGTTACATCTTTCCCTTCAAGAAGACTTTCGCTAAGGCTGTTCTTGTGGAATTGGCAAAGGGATATTTGGAAGCCCATAGAGGGCTATGGTGAAAAAGGAAATATCTTCCGTTCAAAACTGGAAAGAAGCTTTCTGAGAAACTGCTCTGTGTTCTGTTAATTCATCTCACAGAGTTACATCTTTCCCTTCAAGAAGCCTTTCGCTAAGGCTGTTCTTGTGGAATTGGCAAAGGGATATTTGGAAGCCCATAGAGGGCTATGGTGAAAAAGGAAATATCTTCCGTTCAAAACTGGAAAGAAGCTTTCTGAGAAACTGCTCTGTGTTCTGTTAATTCATCTCACAGAGTTACATCTTTCCCTTCAAGAAGCCTTTCGCTAAGGCTGTTCTTGTGGAATTGGCAAAGGGATATTTGGAAGCCCATAGAGGGCTATGGTGAAAAAGGAAATATCTTCCGTTCAAAACTGGAAAGAAGCTTTCTGAGAAACTGCTCTGTGTTGTGTTCATTCATCTCACAGAGTTACATCTTTCCCTTCAAGAAGCCTTTCGCTAAGGCTTTTCTTGTGGAATTGGCAAAGGGATATTTGGAAGCCCATAGAGGGCTATGGTGAAAAAGGAAATATCTTCCGTTCAAAACTGGAAAGAAGCTTTCTGAGAAACTGCTCTGTGTTCTGTTCATTCATCTCACAGAGTTACATCTTTCCCTTCAAGAAGCCTTTCGCTAAGGCTGTTCTTGTGGAATTGGCAAAGGGATATTTGGAAGACCATAGAGGGCTATGGTGAAAAAGGAAATATCTTCCGTTCAAAACTGGAAAGAAGCTTTCTGAGAAACTGCTCTGTGTTCTGTTCATTCATCTCACAGAGTTACATCTTTCCCTTCAAGAAGACTTTCGCTAAGGCTGTTCTTGTGGAATTGGCAAAGGGATATTTGGAAGCCCATAGAGGGCTATGGTGAAAAAGGAAATATCTTCCGTTCAAAACTGGAAAGAAGCTTTTGAGAAACTGCTCTGTGTTCTGTTAATTCATCTCACAGAGTTACATCTTTCCCTTCAAGAAGCCTTTCGCTAAGGCTGTTCTTGTGGAATTGGCAAAGGGATATTTGGAAGCCCATAGAGGGCTATGGTGAAAAAGGAAATATCTTCCGTTCAAAACTGGAAAGAAGCTTTCTGAGAAACTGCTCTGTGTTCTGTTCATTCATCTCACAGAGTTACATCTTTCCCTTCAAGAAGCCTTTCGCTAAGGCTGTTCTTGTGGAATTGGCAAAGGGATATTTGGAAGCCCATAGAGGGCTATGGTGAAAAAGGAAATATCTTCCGTTCAAAACTGGAAAGAAGCTTTCTGAGAAACTGCTCTGTGTTGTGTTCATTCATCTCACAGAGTTACATCTTTCCCTTCAAGAAGCCTTTCGCTAAGGCTTTTCTTGTGGAATTGGCAAAGGGATATTTGGAAGCCCATAGAGGGCTATGGTGAAAAAGGAAATATCTTCCGTTCAAAACTGGAAAGAAGCTTTCTGAGAAACTGCTCTGTGTTCTGTTCATTCATCTCACAGAGTTACATCTTTCCCTTCAAGAAGCCTTTCGCTAAGGCTGTTCTTGTGGAATTGGCAAAGGGATATTTGGAAGACCATAGAGGGCTATGGTGAAAAAGGAAATATCTTCCGTTCAAAACTGGAAAGAAGCTTTCTGAGAAACTGCTCTGTGTTCTGTTCATTCATCTCACAGAGTTACATCTTTCCCTTCAAGAAGCCTTTCGCTAAGGCTGTTCTTGTGGAATTGGCAAAGGGATATTTGGAAGCCCATAGAGGGCTATGGTGAAAAAGGAAATATCTTCCGTTCAAAACTGGAAAGAAGCTTTCTGAGAAACTGCTCTGTGTTCTGTTCATTCATCTCACAGAGTTACATCTTTCCCTTCAAGAAGCCTTTCGCTAAGGCTGTTCTTGTGGAATTGGCAAAGGGATATTTGGAAGCCCATAGAGGGCTATGGTGAAAAAGGATATATCTTCCGTTCAAAACTGGAAAGAAGCTTTCTGAGAAACTGCTCTGTGTTCTGTTCATTCATCTAACAGAGTTACATCTTTCCCTTCAAGAAGCCTTTCGCTAAGGCTGTTCTTGTGGAATTGGCAAAGGGATATTTGGAAGCCCATAGAGGGCTCTGGTGAAAAAGGAAATATCTTCCGTTCAAAACTGGAAAGAAGCTTCCTGAGAAACTGCTCTGTGTTCTGTTCATTCATCTCACAGAGTTACATCTTTCCCTTCAAGAAGCCTTTCGCTAAGGCTGTTCTTGTGGAATTGGCAAAGGGATATTTGGAAGCCCATAGAGGGCTATGGTGAAAAAGGAAATATCTTCCGTTCAAAACTGGAAAGAAGCTTTCTGAGAAACTGCTCTGTGTTCTGTTCATTCATCTCACAGAGTTACATCTTTCCCTTCAAGAAGCCTTTCGCTAAGGCTGTTCTTGTGGAATTGGCAAAGGGATATTTGGAAGCCCATAGAGGGCTATGATGAAAAAGGAAATATCTTCCGTTCAAAACTGGAAAGAAGCTTTCTGAGAAACTGCTCTGTGTTCTGTTCATTCATCTCACAGAGTTACATCTTTCCCTTCAAGAAGACTTTCGCTAAGGCTGTTCTTGTGGAATTGGCAAAGGGATATTTGGAAGCCCATAGAGGGCTATGGTGAAAAAGGAAATATCTTCCGTTCAAAACTGGAAAGAAGCTTTCTGAGAAACTGCTCTGTGTTCTGTTAATTCATCTCACAGAGTTACATCTTTCCCTTCAAGAAGCCTTTCGCTAAGGCTGTTCTTGTGGAATTGGCAAAGGGATATTTGGAAGCCCATAGAGGGCTATGGTGAAAAAGGAAATATCTTCCGTTCAAAACTGGAAAGAAGCTTTCTGAGAAACTGCTCTGTGTTCTGTTAATTCATCTCACAGAGTTACATCTTTCCCTTCAAGAAGCCTTTCGCTAAGGCTGTTCTTGTGGAATTGGCAAAGGGATATTTGGAAGCCCATAGAGGGCTATGGTGAAAAAGGAAATATCTTCCGTTCAAAACTGGAAAGAAGCTTTCTGAGAAACTGCTCTGTGTTCTGTTCATTCATCTCACAGAGTTACATCTTTCCCTTCAAGAAGCCTTTCGCTAAGGCTGTTCTTGTGGAATTGGCAAAGGGATATTTGGAAGCCCATAGAGGGCTATGGTGAAAAAGGAAATATCTTCCGTTCAAAACTGGAAAGAAGCTTTCTGAGAAACTGCTCTGTGTTCTGTTAATTCGTCTCACAGAGTTACATCTTTCCCTTCAAGAAGCCTTTCGCTAAGGCTGTTCTTGTGGAATTGGCAAAGGGATATTTGGAAGCCCATAGAGGGCTATGGTGAAAAAGGAAATATCTTCCGTTCAAAACTGGAAAGAAGCTTTCTGAGAAACTGCTCTGTGTTCTGTTAATTCATCTCACAGAGTTACATCTTTCCCTTCAAGAAGCCTTTCGCTAAGGCTGTTCTTGTGGAATTGGCAAAGGGATATTTGGAAGCCCATAGAGGGCTATGGTGAAAAAGGAAATATCTTCCGTTCAAAACTGGAAAGAAGCTTTCTGAGAAACTGCTCTCTGTTCTGTTCATTCATCTCACAGAGTTACATCTTTCCCTTCAAGAAGCCTTTCGCTAAGGCTGTTCTTGTGGAATTGGCAAAGGGATATTTGGAAGCCCATAGAGGGCTATGGTGAAAAAGGAAATATCTTCCGTTCAAAACTGGAAAGAAGCTTTCTGAGAAACTGCTCTGTGTTCTGTTAATTCATCTCACAGAGTTACATCTTTCCCTTCAAGAAGCCTTTCGCTAAGGCTGTTCTTGTGGAATTGGCAAAGGGATATTTGGAAGCCCATAGAGGGCTATGGTGAAAAAGGAAATATCTTCCGTTCAAAACTGGAAAGAAGCTTTCTGAGAAACTGCTCTCTGTTCTGTTCATTCATCTCACAGAGTTACATCTTTCCCTTCAAGAAGCCTTTCGCTAAGGCTGTTCTTGTGGAATTGGCAAAGGGATATTTGGAAGCCCATAGAGGGCTATGGTGAAAAAGGAAATATCTTCCGTTCAAAACTGGAAAGAAGCTTTCTGAGAAACTGCTCTGTGTTCTGTTCATTCATCTCACAGAGTTACATCTTTCCCTTCAAGAAGCCTTTCGCTAAGGCTGTTCTTGTGGAATTGGCAAAGGGATATTTGGAAGCCCATAGAGGGCTATGGTGAAAAAGGAAATATCTTCCGTTCAAAACTGGAAAGAAGCTTTCTGAGAAACTGCTCTGTGTTCTGTTCATTCATCTCACAGAGTTACATCTTTCCCTTCAAGAAGCCTTTCGCTAAGGCTGTTCTTGTGGAATTGGCAAAGGGATATTTGGAAGCCCATAGAGGGCTATGGTGAAAAAGGAAATATCTTCCGTTCAAAACTGGAAAGAAGCTTTCTGAGAAACTGCTCTGTGTTCTGTTCATTCATCTCACAGAGTTACATCTTTCCCTTCAAGAAGCCTTTCGCTAAGGCTCTTCTTGTGGAATTGGCAAAGGGATATTTGGAAGCCCATAGAGGGCTATGGTGAAAAAGGAAATATCTTCCGTTCAAAACTGGAAAGAAGCTTTCTGAGAAACTGCTCTGTGTTCTGTTCATTCATCTCACAGAGTTACATCTTTCCCTTCAAGAAGCCTTTCGCTAAGGCTGTTCTTGTGGAATTGGCAAAGGGATATTTGGAAGCCCATAGAGGGCTATGGTGAAAAAGGAAATATCTTCCGTTCAAACCTGGAAAGAAGCTTTCTGAGAAACTGCTCTGTGTTCTGTTCATTCATCTCACAGAGTTACATCTTTCCCTTCAAGAAGCCTTTCGCTAAGGCTGTTCTTGTGGAATTGGCAAAGGGATATTTGGAAGCCCATAGAGGGCTATGGTGAAAAAGGAAATATCTTCCGTTCAAAACTGGAAAGAAGCTTTCTGAGAAACTGCTCTGTGTTCTGTTCATTCATCTCACAGAGTTACATCTTTCCCTTCAAGAAGCCTTTCGCTAAGGCTGTTCTTGTGGAATTGGCAAAGGGATATTTGGAAGCCCATAGAGGGCTATGGTGAAAAAGGAAATATCTTCCGTTCAAAACTGGAAAGAAGCTTTCTGAGAAACTGCTCTGTGTTCTGTTCATTCATCTCACAGAGTTACATCTTTCCCTTCAAGAAGCCTTTCGCTAAGGCTGTTCTTGTGGAATTGGCAAAGGGATATTTGGAAGCCCATAGAGGGCTAGGGTGAAAAAGGAAATATCTTCCGTTCAAAACTGGAAAGAAGCTTTCTGAGAAACTGCTCTGTGTTCTGTTAATTCATCTCACAGAGTTACATCTTTCCCTTCAAGAAGCCTTTCGCTAAGGCTGTTCTTGTGGAATTGGCAAAGGGATATTTGGAAGCCCATAGAGGGCTATGGTGAAAAAGGAAATATCTTCCGTTCAAAACTGGAATGAAGCTTTCTGAGAAACTGCTCTGTGTTCTGTTCATTCATCTCACAGAGTTACATCTTTCCCTTCAAGAAGCCTTTCGCTAAGGCTGTTCTTGTGGAATTGGCAAAGGGATATTTGGAAGCCCATAGAGGGCTATGGTGAAAAAGGAAATATCTTCCGTTCAAAACTGGAAAGAAACTTTCTGAGAAACTGCTCTGTGTACTGTTCATTCATCTCACAGAGTTACATCTTTCCCTTCAAGAAGCCTTTCGCTAAGGCTGTTCTTGTGGAATTGGCAAAGGGATATTTGGAAGCCCATAGAGGGCTATGGTGAAAAAGGAAATATCTTCCGTTCAAAACTGGAAAGAAGCTTTCTGAGAAACTGCTCTGTGTTCTGTTAATTCATCTCACAGAGTTACATCTTTCCCTTCAAGAAGCCTTTCGCTAAGGCTGTTCTTTTGGAATTGGCAAAGGGATATTTGGAAGCCAATAGAGGGCTATGGTAAAAAAGGAAATATCTTCCGTTCAAAACTGGAAAGAAGCTTTCTGAGAAACTGCTCTGTGTTCTGTTCCTTCATCTCACAGAGTTACATCTTTCCCTTCAAGAAGCCTTTCGCTAAGGCTGTTCTTGTGGAATTGGCAAAGGGATATTTGGAAGCCCATAGAGGGCTATGGTGAAAAAGGATATATCTTCCGTTCAAAACTGGAAAGAAGCTTTCTGAGAAACTGCTCTGTGTTCTGTTAATTCATCTCACAGAGTTACATCTTTCCCTTCAAGAAGCCTTTCGCTAAGGCTGTTCTTGTGGAATTGGCAAAGGGATATTTGGAAGCCCATAGAGGGCTATGGTGAAAAAGGAAATATCTTCCGTTCAAAACTCGAAAGAAGCTTTCTGAGAAACTGCTCTGTGTTCTGTTAATTCATCTCACAGAGTTACATCTTTCCCTTCAAGAAGCCTTTCGCTAAGGCTGTTCTTGTGGAATTGGCAAAGGGATATTTGGAAGCCCATAGAGGGCTATGGTGAAAAAGGAAATATCTTCCGTTCAAAACTGGAAAGAAGCTTTCTGAGAAACTGCTCTGTGTTCTGTTAATTCATCTCACAGAGTTACATCTTTCCCTTCAAGAAGCCTTTCGCTAAGGCTGTTCTTGTGGAATTGGCAAAGGGATATTTGGAAGCCCATAGAGGTCTACGGTGAAAAAGGAAATATCTTCCGTTCAAAACTGGAAAGAAGCTTTCTGAGAAACTGCTCTGTGTTCTGTTAATTCATCTCACAGAGTTACATCTTTCCCTTCAAGAAGCCTTTCGCTAAGGCTGTTCTTGTGGAATTGGCAAAGGGATATTTGGAAGCCCATAGAGGGCTATGGTGAAAAAGGAAATATCTTCCGTTCAAAACTGGAAAGAAGCTTTCTGAGAAACTGCTCTGTGTTCTGTTCATTCATCTCACAGAGTTACATCTTTCCCTTCAAGAAGCCTTTCGCTAAGGCTGTTCTTGTGGAATTGGCAAAGGGATATTTGGAAGCCCATAGAGGGCTATGGTGAAAAAGGAAATATCTTCCGTTCAAAACTGGAAAGAAGCTTTCTGAGAAACTGCTCTGTGTTCTGTTAATTCATCTCACAGAGTTACATCTTTCCCTTCAAGAAGCCTTTCGCTAAGGCTGTTCTTGAGGAATTGGCAAAGGGATATTTGGAAGCCCATAGAGGGCTATGGTGAAAAAGGAAATATCTTCCGTTCAAAACTGAAAAGAAGCTTTCTGAGAAACTGCTCTGTGTTCTGTTAATTCATCTCACAGAGTTACATCTTTCCCTTCAAGAAGCCTTTCGCTAAGGCTGTTCTTGTGGAATTGGCAAAGGGATATTTGGAAGCCCATAGAGGGCTATGGTGAAAAAGGAAATATCTTCCGTTCAAAACTGGAAAGAAGCTTTCTGAGAAACTGCTCTGTGTTCTGTTCATTCATCTCACAGAGTTACATCTTTCCCTTCAAGAAGCCTTTCGCTAAGGCTGTTCTTGTGGAATTGGCAAAGGGATATTTGGAAGCCCATTGAGGGCTATGTTGAAAAAGAAAATATCTTCCGTTCAAAACTGGAAAGAAGCTTTCTGAGAAACTGCTCTGTGTTCTGTTCATTCATCTCACAGAGTTACAACTTTCCCTTCAAGAAGCCTTTCGCTAAGGCTGTTCTTGTGGAATTGGCAAAGGGATATTTGGAAGCCCATAGAGGGCTATGGTGAAAAAGGAAATATCTTCCGTTCAAAACTGGAAAGAAGCTTTCTGAGAAACTGCTCTGTGTTCTGTTAATTCATCTCACAGAGTTACATCTTTCCCTTCAAGAAGCCTTTCGCTAAGGCTGTTCTTGTGGAATTGGCAAAGGGATATTTGGAAGCCCATAGAGGGCTATGGTGAAAAAGGAAATATCTTCCGTTCAAAACTGGAAAGAAGCTTTCTGAGAAACTGCTCTGTGTTCTGTTAATTCATCTCACAGAGTTACATCTTTCCCTTCAAGAAGCCTTTCGCTAAGGCTGTTCTTGTGGAATTGGCAAAGGGATATTTGGAAGCCCATAGAGGGCTATGGTGAAAAAGGAAATATCTTCCGTTCAAAACTGGAAAGAAGCTTTCTGAGAAACTGCTCTGTGTTCTGTTCATTCATCTCACAGAGTTACATCTTTCCCTTCAAGAAGCCTTTCGCTAAGGCTGTTCTTGTGGAATTGGCAAAGGGATATTTGGAAGCCCATAGAGGGCTATGGTGAAAAAGGATATATCTTCCGTTCAAAACTGGAAAGAAGCTTTCTGAGAAACTGCTCTGTGTTCTGTTCATTCATCTCAGAGAGTTACATCTTTCCCTTCAAGAAGCCTTTCGCTAAGGCTGTTCTTGTGGAATTGGCAAAGGGATATTTGGAAGCCCATAGAGGGCTATGGTGAAAAAGGAAATATCTTCCGTTCAAAACTGGAAAGAAGCTTTCTGAGAAACTGCTCTGTGTTCTGTTCATTCATCTCACAGAGTTACATCTTTCCCTTCAAGAAGCCTTTCGCTAAGGCTGTTCTTGTGGAATTGGCAAAGGGATATTTGGAAGCCCATAGAGGGCTATGGTGAAAAAGGAAATATCTTCCGTTCAAAACTGGAAAGAAGCTTTCTGAGAAACTGCTCTGTGTTCTGTTCATTCATCTCACAGAGTTACATCTTTCCCTTCAAGAATCCTTTCGCTAAGGCTGTTCTTGTGGAATTGGCAAAGGGATATTTGGAAGCCCATAGAGGGCTACGGTGAAAAAGGAAATATCTTCCGTTCAAAACTGGAAAGAAGCTTTCTGAGAAACTGCTCTGTGTTCTGTTAATTCATCTCACAGAGTTACATCTTTCCCTTCAAAAAGCCTTTCGCTAAGGCTGTTCTTGTGGAATTGGCAAAGGGATATTTGGAAGCCCATAGAGGGCTATGGTGAAAAAGGAAATATCTTCCGTTCAAAACTGGAAAGAAGCTTTCTGAGAAACTGCTCTGTGTTCTGTTCATTCATCTCACAGAGTTACATCTTTCCCTTCAAGAAGCCTTTCGCTAAGGCTGTTCTTGTGGAATTGGCAAAGGATATTTGGAAGCCCATAGAGGGCTACGGTGAAAAAGGAAATATCTTCCGTTCAAAACTGGAAAGAAGCTTTCTGAGAAACTGCTCTGTGTTCTGTTAATTCATCTCACAGAGTTACATCTTTCCCTTCAAGAAGCCTTTCGCTAAGGCTGTTCTTGAGGAATTGGCAAAGGGATATTTGGAAGCCCCTAGAGGGCTATGGTGAAAAAGGAAATATCTTCCGTTCAAAACTGGAAAGAAGCTTTCTGAGAAACTGCTCTGTGTTCTGTTAATTCATCTCACAGAGTTACATCTTTCCCTTCAAGAAGCCTTTCGCTAAGGCTGTTCTTGTGGAATTGGCAAAGGGATATTTGGAAGCCCATAGAGGGCTATGGTGAAAAAGGAAATATCTTCCGTTCAAAACTGGAAAGAAGCTTTCTGAGAAACTGCTGTGTTCTGTTCATTCATCTCACAGAGTTACATCTTTCCCTTCAAGAAGCCTTTCGCTAAGGCTGTTCTTGTGGAATTGGCAAAGGGATATTTGGAAGCCCATAGAGGGCTATGGTGAAAAAGGAAATATCTTCCGTTCAAAACTGGAAAGAAGCTTTCTGAGAAACTGCTCTGTGTTCTGTTAATTCATCTCACAGAGTTACATCTTTCCCTTCAAGAAGCCTTTCGCTAAGGCTGTTCTTGTGGAATTGGCAAAGGGATATTTGGAAGCCCATAGAGGGCTATGGTGAAAAAGGAAATATCTTCCGTTCAAAACTGGAAAGAAGCTTTCTGAGAAACTGCTCTGTGTTCTGTTCATTCATCTCACAGAGTTACATCTTTCCCTTCAAGAAGCCTTTCGCTAAGGCTGTTCTTGTGGAATTGGCAAAGGGATATTTGGAAGCCCATAGAGGGCTATGGTGAAAAAGGAAATATCTTCCGTTCAAAACTGGAAAGAAGCTTTCTGAGAAACTGCTCTGTGTTCTGTTAATTCATCTCACAGAGTTACATCTTTCCCTTCAAGAAGCCTTTCGCTAAGGCTGTTCTTGTGGAATTGGCAAAGGGATATTTGGAAGCCCATAGAGGGCTATGGTGAAAAAGGAAATATCTTCCGTTCAAAACTGGAAAGAAGCTTTCTGAGAAACTGCTCTGTGTTCTGTTCATTCATCTCACAGAGTTACATCTTTCCCTTCAAGAAGCCTTTCGCTAAGGCTGTTCTTGTGGAATAGGCAAGGGGATATTTGGAAGCCCATAGAGGGCTACGGTGAAAAAGGAAATATCTTCCGTTCAAAACTGGAAAGAAGCTTTCTGAGAAACTGCTCTGTGTTCTGTTAATTCATCTCACAGAGTTACATCTTTCCCTTCAAGAAGCCTTTCGCTAAGGCTGTTCTTGTGGAATTGGCAAAGGGATATTTGGAAGCCCATAGAGGGCTATGGTGAAAAAGGAAATATCTTCCGTTCAAAACTGGAAAGAAGCTTTCTGAGAAACTGCTCTGTGTTCTGTTAATTCATCTCACAGAGTTACATCTTTCCCTTCAAGAAGCCTTTCGCTAAGGCTGTTCTTGTGGAATTGGCAAAGGGATATTTGGAAGCCCATAGAGGGCTATGGTGAAAAAGGAAATATCTTCCGTTCAAAACTGGAAAGAAGCTTTCTGAGAAACTGCTCTGTGTTCTGTTCATTCATCTCACAGAGTTACATCTTTCCCTTCAAGAAGACTTTCGCTAAGGCTGTTCTTGTGGAATTGGCAAAGGGATATTTGGAAGCCCATAGAGGGCTATGGTGAAAAAGGAAATATCTTCCGTTCAAAACTGGAAAGAAGCTTTCTGAGAATCTGCTCTGTGTTCTGTTAATTCATCTCACAGAGTTACATCTTTCCCTTCAAGAAGCCTTTCGCTAAGGTTGTTCTTGTGGAATTGGCAAAGGGATATTTGGAAGCCCATAGAGGGCTATGGTGAAAAAGGAAATATCTTCCGTTCAAAACTGGAAAGAAGCTTTCTGAGAAACTGCTCTGTGTTCTGTTAATTCATCTCACAGAGTTACATCTTTCCCTTCAAGAAGCCTTTCGCTAAGGCTGTTCTTGTGGAATTGGCAAAGGGATATTTGGAAGCCCATAGAGGGCTATGGTGAAAAAGGAAATATCTTCCGTTCAAAACTGGAAAGAAGCTTTCTGAGAAACTGCTCTGTGTTCTGTTAATTCATCTCACAGAGTTACATCTTTCCCTTTAAGAAGCCTTTCGCTAAGGCTGTTCTTGTGGAATTGGCAAAGGGATATTTGGAAGCCCATAGAGGGCTATGGTGAAAAAGGAAATATCTTCCGTTCAAAACTGGAAAGAAGCTTTCTGAGAAACTGCTCTGTGTTCTGTTTATTCATCTCACAGAGTTACATCTTTCCCTTCAAGAAGCCTTTCGCTAAGGCTGTTCTTGTGGAATTGGCAAAGGGATATTTGGAAGCTCATAGAGGGCTATGTTGAAAAAGATAATATCTTCCGTTCAAAACTGGAAAGAAGCTTTCTGAGAAACTGCTCTGTGTTCTGTTAATTCATCTCACAGAGTTACATCTTTCCCTTCAAGAAGCCTTTCTCTAAGGCTGTTCTTGTGGAATTGGCAAAGGGATATTTGGAAGCCCATAGTGGGCTATGGTGAAAAAGGAAATATCTTCCGTTCAAAACTGGAAAGAAGCTTTCTGAGAAACTGCTCTGTGTTCTGTTCATTCCTCTCACAGAGTTACATCTTTCCCTTCAAGAAGCCTTTCGCTAAGGCTGTTCTTGTGGAATTGGCAAAGGGATATTTGGAAGCCCATAGAGGGCTATGGTGAAAAAGGAAATATCTTCCGTTCAAAACTGGAAAGAAGCTTTCTGAGAAACTGCTCTGTGTTCTGTTCATTCATCTCACAGAGTTACATCTTTCCCTTCAAGAAGCCTTTCGCTAAGGCTGTTCTTGTGGAATTGGCAAAGGGATATTTGGAAGCCCATAGAGGGCTATGGTGAAAAAGGAAATATCTTCCGTTCAAAACTGGAAAGAAGCTTTCTGAGAAACTGCTCTGTGTTCTGTTCATTCATCTCACAGAGTTACATCTTTCCCTTCAAGAAGCCTTTCGCTAAGGCTGTTCTTGTGGAATTGGCAAAGGGATATTTGGAAGCCCATAGAGGGCTATGGTGAAAAAGGAAATATCTTCCGTTCAAAACTGGAAAGAAGCTTTCTGAGAAACTGCTCTGTGTTCTCTTAATTCATCTCACAGAGTTACATCTTTCCCTTCAAGAAGCCTTTCGCTAAGGCTGTTCTTGTGGAATTGGCAAAGGGATATTTGGAAGCTCATAGAGGGCTATGTTGAAAAAGATAATATCTTCCGTTCAAAACTGGAAAGAAGCTTTCTGAGAAACTGCTCTGTGTTCTGTTAATTCATCTCACAGAGTTACATCTTTCCCTTCAAGAAGCCTTTCGCTAAGGCTGTTCTTGTGGAATTGGCAAAGGGATATTTGGAAGCCCATAGAGGGCTATGGTGAAAAAGGAAATATCTTCCGTTCAAAACTGGAAAGAAGCTTTCTGAGAAACTGCTCTGTGTTCTGTTAATTCATCTCACAGAGTTACATCTTTCCCTTCAAGAAGCCTTTCGCTAAGGCTGTTCTTGTGGAATTGGCAAAGGGATATTTGGAAGCCCATAGAGGGCTATGGTGAAAAAGGAAATATCTTACGTTCAAAACTGGAAAGAAGCTTTCTGAGAAACTGCTCTGTGTTCTGTTAATTCATCTCACAGAGTTACATCTTTCCCTTCAAGAAGCCTTTCGCTAAGGCTGTTCTTGTGGAATTGGCAAAGGGATATTTGGAAGCCCATAGAGGGCTATGGTGAAAAAGGAAATATCTTCCGTTCAAAACTGGAAAGAAGCTTTCTGAGAAACTGCTCTGTGTTCTGTTAATTCATCTCACAGAGTTACATCTTTCCCTTCAAGAAGCCTTTCGCTAAGGCTGTTCTTGTGGAATTGGCAAAGGGATATTTGGAAGCCCATAGAGGGCTATGGTGAAAAAGGAAATATCTTCCGTTCAAAACTGGAAAGAAGCTTTCTGAGAAACTGCTCTGTGTTCTGTTAATTCATCTCACAGAGTTACATCTTTCCCTTCAAGAAGCCTTTCGCTAAGGCTGTTCTTGTGGAATTGGCAAAGGGATATTTGGAAGCCCATAGAGGGCTATGGTGAAAAAGGAAATATCTTCCGTTCAAAACTGGAAAGAAGCTTTCTGAGAAACTGCTCTGTGTTCTGTTAATTCATCTCACAGAGTTACATCTTTCCCTTCAAGAAGCCTTTCGCTAAGGCTGTTCTTGTGGAATTGGCAAGGGGATATTTGGAAGCCCATAGAAGGCTATGGTGAAAAAGGAAATATCTTCCGTTCAAAACTGGAAAGAAGCTTTCTGAGAAACTGCTCTGTGTTCTGTTAATTCATCTCACAGAGTTACATCTTTCCCTTCAAGAAGCCTTTCGCTAAGGCTGTTCTTGTGTAATTGGCAAAGGGATATTTGGAAGCTCATAGAGGGCTATGGTGAAAAAGAAAATATCTTCCGTTCAAAACTGGAAAGAAGCTTTCTGAGAAACTGCTCTGTGTTCTGTTAATTCATCTCACAGAGTTACATCTTTCCCTTCAAGAAGCCTTTCGCTAAGGCTGTTCTTGTGGAATTGGCAAAGGGATATTTGGAAGCCCATAGAGGGCTATGGTGAAAAAGGAAATATCTTCCGTTCAAAACTGGAAAGAAGCTTTCTGAGAAACTGCTCTGTGTTCATCTCACAGAGTTACATCTTTCCTTTCAAGAAGCCTTTCGCTAAGGCTGTTCTTGTGGAATTGGCAAAGGGATATTTGGAAGCCCATAGAGGGCTATGGTGAAAAAGGAAATATCTTCCGTTCAAAACTGGAAAGAATCTTTCTGAGAAACTGCTCTGTGTTCTGTTCATTCATCTCACAGAGTTACATCTTTCCCTTCAAGAAGCCTTTCGTTAAGGCTGTTCTTGTGGAATTGGCAAAGGGATATTTGGAAGCCCATAGAGGGCTATGGTGAAAAAGGAAATATCTTCCGTTCAAAACTGGAAAGAAGCTTTCTGAGAAACTGCTCTGTGTTCTGTTCATTCATCTCACAGAGTTACATCTTTCCCTTCAAGAAGCCTTTCGCTAAGGCTGTTCTTGTGGAATTGGCAAAGGGATATTTGGAAGCCCATAGAGGGCTACGGTGAAAAAGGAAATATCTTCCGTTCAAAACTGGAAAGAAGCTTTCTGAGAAACTGCTCTGTGTTCTGTTAATTCATCTCACAGAGTTACATCTTTCCCTTCAAGAAGCCTTTCGCTAAGGCTGTTCTTGTGGAATTGGCAAAGGGATATTTGGAAGCCCATAGAGGGCTATGGTGAAAAAGGAAATATCTTCCGTTCAAAACTGGAAAGAAGCTTTCTGAGAAACTGCTCTGTGTTCTGTTCATTCATCTCACAGAGTTACATCTTTCCCTTCAAGAAGCCTTTCGCTAAGGCTGTTCTTGTGGAATTGGCAAAGGGATATTTGGAAGCCCATAGAGGGCTATGGTGAAAAAGGAAATATCTTCCGTTCAAAACTGGAAAGAAGCTTTCTGAGAAACTGCTCTGTGTTCTGTTCATTCATCTCACAGAGTTACATCTTTCCCTTCAAGAAGCCTTTCGATAAGGCTGTTCTTGTGGAATTGGCAAAGGGATATTTGGAAGCCCATAGAGGGCTATGGTGAAAAAGGAAATATCTTCCGTTCAAAACTGGAAAGAAGCTTTCTGAGAAACTGCTCTGTGTTCTGTTCATTCATCTCACAGAGTTACATCTTTCCCTTCAAGAAGCCTTTCGCTAAGGCTGTTCTTGTGGAATTGGCAAAGGGATATTTGGAAGCCCATAGAGGGCTATGGTGAAAAAGGAAATATCTTCCGTTCAAAACTGGAAAGAAGCTTTCTGAGAAACTGCTCTGTGTTCTGTTCATTCATCTCACAGAGTTACATCTTTCCCTTCAAGAAGCCTTTCGCTAAGGCTGTTCTTGTGGAATTGGCAAAGGGATATTTGGAAGCCCATAGAGGGCTATGGTGAAAAAGGAAATATCTTCCGTTCAAAACTGGAAAGAAGCTTTCTGAGAAACTGCTCTGTGTTCTGTTCATTCATCTCACAGAGTTACATCTTTCCCTTCAAGAAGCCTTTCGCTAAGGCTGTTCTTGTGGAATTGGCAAAGGGATATTTGGAAGCCCATAGAGGGCTATGGTGAAAAAGGAAATATCTTCCGTTCAATACTGGAAAGAAGCTTTCTGAGAAACTGCTCTGTGTTCTGTTAATTCATCTCACAGAGTTACATCTTTCCCTTCAAGAAGCCTTTCGCTAAGGCTGTTCTTGTGGAATTGGCAAAGGGATATTTGGAAGCCCATAGAGGGCTATGGTGAAAAAGGAAATATCTTCCGTTCAAAACTGGAAAGAAGCTTTCTGAGAAACTGCTCTGTGTTCTGTTCATTCATCTCACAGAGTTACATCTTTCCCTTCAAGAAGCCTTTCGCTAAGGCTGTTCTTGTGGAATTGGCAAAGGGATATTTGGAAGCCCATAGAGGGCTATGGTGAAAAAGGAAATATCTTCCGTTCAAAACTGGAATGAAGCTTTCTGAGAAACTGCTCTGTGTTCTGTTCATTCATCTCACAGAGTTACATCTTTCCCTTCAAGAAGCCTTTCGCTAAGGCTGTTCTTGTGGAATTGGCAAAGGGATATTTGGAAGCCCATACAGGGCTATGGTGAAAAAGGAAATATCTTCCGTTCAAAACTGAAAAGAAGCTTTCTGAGAAACTGCTCTGTGTTCTGTTCATTCATCTCACAGAGTTACATCTTTCCCTTCAAGAAGCCTTTCGCTAAGGCTGTTCTTGTGGAATTGGCAAAGGGATATTTGGAAGGCCATAGAGGGCTATGATGAAAAAGGAAATATCTTCCGTTCAAAACTGGAAAGAAGCTTTCTGAGAAACTGCTCTGTGTTCTGTTAATTCATCTCACAGAGTTACATCTTTCCCTTCAAGAAGCCTTTCGCTAAGGCTGTTCTTGTGGAATTGGCAAAGGGATATTTGGAAGCCCATAGAGGGCTATGGTGAAAAAGGAAATATCTTCCGTTCAAAACTGGAAAGAAGCTTTCTGAGAAACTGCTCTGTGTTCTGTTAATTCATCTCACAGAGTTACATCTTTCCCTTCAAGAAGCCTTTCGCTAAGGCTGTTCTTGTGGAATTGGCAAAGTTATATTTGGAAGCCCATAGAGGGCTATGGTGAAAAAGGAAATATCTTCCGTTCAAAACTGGAAAGAAGCTTTCTGAGAAACTGCTCTGTGTTCTGTTCATTCATCTCACAGAGTTACATCTTTCCCTTCAAGAAGCCTTTCGCTAAGGCTGTTCTTGTGGAATTGGCAAAGGGATATTTGGAAGCCCATAGAGGGCTATGGTGAAAAAGGAAATATCTTCCGTTCAAAACTGGAAAGAAGCTTTCTGAGAAACTTCTCTGTGTTCTGTTCATTCATCTCACAGAGTTACATCTTTCCCTTCAAGAAGCCTTTCGCTAAGGCTGTTCTTGTGGAATTGGCAAAGGGATATTTGGAAGCCCATAGAGGGCTATGGTGAAAAAGGAAATATCTTCCGTTCAAAACTGGAAAGAAGCTTTCTGAGAAACTGCTCTGTGTTCTGTTAATTCATCTCACAGAGTTACATCTTTCCCTTCAAGAAGCCTTTCGCTAAGGCTGTTCTTGTGGAATTGGCAAAGGGATATTTGGAAGCCCATAGAGGGCTATGGTGAAAAAGGAAATATCTTCCGTTCAAAACTGGAAAGAAGCTTTCTGAGAAACTGCTCTGTGTTCTGTTAATTCATCTCACAGAATTACATCTTTCCCTTCAAGAAGCCTTTCGCTAAGGCTGTTCTTGTGGAATTGGCAAAGGGATATTTGGAAGCCCATAGAGGGCTATGGTGAAAAAGGAAATATCTTCCGTTCAAAACTGGAAAGAAGCTTTCTGAGAAACTGCTCTGTGTTCTGTTCATTCATCTCACAGAGTTACATCTTTCCCTTCAAGAAGCCTTTCGCTAAGGCTGTTCTTGTGGAATTGGCAAAGGGATATTTGGAAGCCCATAGAGGGCTATGGTGAAAAAGGAAATATCTTCCGTTCAAAACTGGAAAGAAGCTTTCTGAGAAACTGCTCTGTGTTCTGTTCATTCATCTCACAGAGTTACATCTTTCCCTTCAAGAAGCCTTTCGCTAAGGCTGTTCTTGTGGAATTGGCAAAGGGATATTTGGAAGCCCATAGAGGGCTATGGTGAAAAAGGAAATATCTTCCGTTCAAAACTGGAAAGAAGCTTTCTGAGAAACTGCTCTGTGTTCTGTTAATTCATCTCACAGAGTTACATCTTTCCCTTCAAGAAGCCTTTCGCTAAGGATGTTCTTGTGGAATTGGCAAAGGGATATTTGGAAGCCCATAGAGGGCTATGGTGAAAAAGGAAATATCTTCCGTTCAAAACTGGAAAGAAGCTTTCTGAGAAACTGCTCTGTGTTCTGTTAATTCATCTCACAGAGTTACATCTTTCCCTTCAAGAAGCCTTTCGCTAAGGCTGTTCTTGTGGAATTGGCAAAGGGATATTTGGAAGCCCATAGAGGGCTACGGTGAAAAAGGAAATATCTTCCGTTCAAAACTGGAAAGAAGCTTTCTGAGAAACTGCTCTGTGTTCTGTTAATTCATCTCACAGAGTTACATCTTTCCCTTCAAGAAGCCTTTCGCTAAGGCTGTTCTTGTGGAATTGGCAAAGGGATATTTGGAAGCCCATAGAGGGCTATGGTGAAAAAGGAAATATCTTCCGTTCAAAACTGGAAAGAAGCTTTCTGAGAAACTGCTCTGTGTTCTGTTAATTCATCTCACAGAGTTACATCTTTCCCTTCAAGAAGCCTGTCGCTAAGGCTGTTCTTGTGGAATAGGCAAAGGGATATTTGGAAGCCCATAGAGGGCTACGGTGAAAAAGGAAATATCTTCCGTTCAAAACTGGAAAGAAGCTTTCTGGGAATCTGCTCTGTGTTCTGTTAATTCATCTCACAGAGTTACATCTTTCCCTTCAAGAAGCCTTTCGCTAAGGCTGTTCTTGTGGAATTGGCAAAGGGATATTTGGAAGCCCATAGAGGGCTATGGTGAAAAAGGAAATATCTTCCGTTCAAAACTGGAAAGAAGCTTTCTGAGAAACTGCTCTGTGTTCTGTTAATTCATCTCACAGAGTTACATCTTTCCCTTCAAGAAGCCTTTCGCTAAGGCTGTTCTTGTGGAATTGGCAAAGGGATATTTGGAAGCCCATAGAGGGCTATGTTGAAAAAGGAAATATCTTCCGTTCAAAACTGGAAAGAAGCTTTCTGAGAAACTGCTCTGTGTTCTGTTAATTCATCTCACAGAGTTACATCTTTCCCTTCAAGAAGCCTTTCGCTAAGGCTGTTCTTGTGGAATTGGCAAAGGGATATTTGGAAGCCCATAGAGGGCTATGGTGAAAAAGGAAATATCTTCCGTTCAAAACTGGAAAGAAGCTTTCTGAGAAACTGCTCTGTGTTCTGTTAATTCATCTCACAGAGTTACATCTTTCCCTTCAAGAAGCCTTTCGCTAAGGCTGTTCTTGTGGAATTGGCAAAGGGATATTTGGAAGCTCATAGAGGGCTATGTTGAAAAAGATAATATCTTCCGTTCAAAACTGGAAAGAAGCTTTCTGAGAAACTGCTCTGTGTTCTGTTAATTCATCTCACAGAGTTACATCTTTCCCTTCAAGAAGCCTTTCGCTAAGGCTGTTCTTGTGGAATTGGCAAAGGGATATTTGGAAGCCCATAGAGGGCTATGGTGAAAAAGGAAATATCTTCCGTTCAAAACTGGAAAGAAGCTTTCTGAGAAACTGCTCTGTGTTCTGTTAATTCATCTCACAGAGTTACATCTTTCCCTTCAAGAAGACTTTCGCTAAGGCTGTTCTTGTGGAATTGGCAAAGGGATATTTGGAAGCCCATAGAGGGCTATGGTGAAAAAGGAAATATCTTCCGTTCAAAACTGGAAAGAAGCTTTCTGAGAAACTGCTCTGTGTTCTGTTAATTCATCTCACAGAGTTACATCTTTCCCTTCAAGAAGCCTTTCGCTAAGGCTGTTCTTGTGGAATTGGCAAAGGGATATTTGGAAGCCCATAGAGGGCTATGGTGAAAAAGGAAATATCTTCCGTTCAAAACTGGAAAGAAGCTTTCTGAGAAACTGCTCTGTGTTCTGTTAATTCATCTCACAGAGTTACATCTTTCCCTTCAAGAAGCCTTTCGCTAAGGCTGTTCTTGTGGAATTGGCAAAGGGATATTTGGAAGCCCATAGAGGGCTACGGTGAAAAAGGAAATATCTTCCGTTCAAAACTGGAAAGAAGCTTTCTGAGAAACTGCTCTGTGTTCTGTTAATTCATCTCACAGAGTTACATCTTTCCCTTCAAGAAGCCTTTCGCTAAGGCTGTTCTTGTGGAATTGGCAAAGGGATATTTGGAAGCCCATAGAGGGCTATGGTGAAAAAGGAAATATCTTCCGTTCAAAACTGGAAAGAATCTTTCTGAGAAACTGCTCTGTGTTCTGTTCATTCATCTCACAGAGTTACATCTTTCCCTTCAAGAAGCCTTTCGTTAAGGCTGTTCTTGTGGAATTGGCAAAGGGATATTTGGAAGCCCATAGAGGGCTATGGTGAAAAAGGAAATATCTTCCGTTCAAAACTGGAAAGAAGCTTTCTGAGAAACTGCTCTGTGTTCTGTTCATTCATCTCACAGAGTTACATCTTTCCCTTCAAGAAGCCTTTCGCTAAGGCTGTTCTTGTGGAATTGGCAAAGGGATATTTGGAAGCCCATAGAGGGCTACGGTGAAAAAGGAAATATCTTCCGTTCAAAACTGGAAAGAAGCTTTCTGAGAAACTGCTCTGTGTTCTGTTCATTCATCTCACAGAGTTACATCTTTCCCTTCAAGGAGCCTTTCGCTAAGGCTGTTCTTGTCGAATTGGCAAAGGGATATTTGGAAGCCCATAGAGGGCTATGGTGAAAAAGGAAATATCTTCCGTTCAAAACTGGAAAGAAGCTTTCTGAGAAACTGCTCTGTGTTCTGTTCATTCATCTCACAGAGTTACATCTTTCCCTTCAAGAAGCCTTTCCCTAAGGCTATTCTTGTGGAATTGGCAAAGGGATATTTGGAAGCCCATAGAGGGCTATGGTGAAAAAGGAAATATCTTCCGTTCAAAACTGGAAAGAAGCTTTCTGAGAAACTGCTCTGTGTTCTGTTCATTCATCTCACAGAGTTACATCTTTCCCTTCAAGAAGCCTTTCGCTAAGGCTGTTCTTGTGGAATTGGCAAAGGGATATTTGGAAGCCCATAGAGGGCTATGGTGAAAAAGGAAATATCTTCCGTTCAAAACTGGAAAGAAGCTTTCTGAGAAACTGTTCTGTGTTCTGTTCATTCATCTCACAGAGTTACATCTTTCCCTTCAAGGAGCCTTTCGCTAAGGCTGTTCTTGTGGAATTGGCAAAGGGATATTTGGAAGCCCATAGAGGGCTATGGTGAAAAAGGAAATATCTTCCGTTCAAAACTGGAATGAAGCTTTCTGAGAAACTGCTCTGTGTTCTGTTCATTCATCTCACAGAGTTACATCTTTCCCTTCAAGAAGCCTTTCGCTAAGGCTGTTCTTGTGGAATTGGCAAAGGGATATTTGGAAGCCCATACAGGGCTATGGTGAAAAAGGAAATATCTTCCGTTCAAAACTGGAAAGAAGCTTTCTGAGAAACTGCTCTGTGTTCTGTTCATTCATCTCACAGAGTTACATCTTTCCCTTCAAGAAGCCTTTCGCTAAGGCTGTTCTTCTGGAATTGGCAAAGGGATATTTGGAAGCCCATAGAGGGCTATGGTGAAAAAGGAAATATCTTCCGTTCAAAACTGGAAAGAAGCTTTCTGAGAAACTGCTCTGTGTTCTGTTAATTCATCTCACAGAGTTACATCTTTCCCTTCAAGAAGCCTTTCGCTAAGGCTGTTCTTTTGGAATTGGCAAAGGGATATTTGGAAGCCAATAGAGGGCTATGGTGAAAAAGGAAATATCTTCCGTTCAAAACTGGAAAGAAGCTTTCTGAGAAACTGCTCTGTGTTCTGTTCATTCATCTCACAGAGTTACATCTTTCCCTTCAAGAAGCCTTTCGCTAAGGCTGTTCTTGTGGAATTGGCAAAGGGATATTTGGAAGCCCATAGAGGGCTATGGTGAAAAAGGATATACCTTCCGTTCAAAACTGGAAAGAAGCTTTCTGAGAAACTGCTCTGTGTTCTGTTAATTCATCTCACAGAGTTACATCTTTCCCTTCAAGAAGCCTTTCGCTAAGGCTGTTCTTGTGGAATTGGCAAAGGGATATTTGGAAGCCCATAGAGGGCTATGGTGAAAAAGGAAATATCTTCCGTTCAAAACTGGAAAGAAGCTTTCTGAGAAACTGCTCTGTGTTCTGTTAATTCATCTCACAGAGTTACATCTTTCCCTTCAAGAAGCCTTTCGCTAAGGCTGTTCTTGTGGAATTGGCAAAGGGATATTTGGAAGCCCATAGAGGGCTATGGTGAAAAAGGAAATATCTTCCGTTCAAAACTGGAAAGAAGCTTTCTGAGAAACTGCTCTGTGTTCTGTTAATTCATCTCACAGAGTTACATCTTTCCCTTCAAGAAGCCTTTCGCTAAGGCTGTTCTTGTGGAATTGGCAAAGGGATATTTGGAAGCCCATAGAGGGCTACGGTGAAAAAGGAAATATCTTCCGTTCAAAACTGGAAAGAAGCTTTCTGAGAAACTGCTCTGTGTTCTGTTAATTCATCTCACAGAGTTACATCTTTCCCTTCAAGAAGCCTTTCGCTAAGGCTGTTCTTGTGGAATTGGCAAAGGGATCTTTGGAAGCCCATAGAGGGCTATGGTGAAAAAGGAAATATCTTCCGTTCAAAACTGGAAAGAAGCTTTCTGAGAAACTGCTCTGTGTTCTGTTAATTCATCTCACAGAGTTACATCTTTCCCTTCAAGAAGCCTTACGCTAAGGCTGTTCTTGTGGAATTGGCAAAGGGATATTTGGAAGCCCATAGAGGGCTTCGGTGAAAAAGGAAATATCTTCCGTTGAAAACTGGAAAGAAGCTTTCTGAGAAACTGCTCTGTGTTCTGTTAATTCATCTCACAGAGTTACATCTTTCCCTTCAAGAAGCCTTTCGCTAAGGCTGTTCTTGAGGAATTGGCAAAGGGATATTTGGAAGCCCATAGTGGTCTATGGTGAAAAAGGAAATATCTTCCGTTCAAAACTGGAAAGAAGCTTTCTGAGAAACTGCTCTGTGTTCTGTTAATTCATCTCACAGAGTTACATCTTTCCCTTCAAGAAGCCTTTCGCTAAGGCTGTTCTTGTGGAATTGGCAAAGGGATATTTGGAAGCCCATAGAGGGCTATGGTGAAAAAGGAAATATCTTCCGTTCAAAACTGGAAAGAAGCTTTCTGAGAAACTGCTCTGTGTTCTGTTAATTCATCTCACAGAGTTACATCTTTCCCTTCAAGAAGCCTTTCGCTAAGGCTGTTCTTGTGGAATTGGCAAAGGGATATTTGGAAGCCCATAGAGGGCTATGGTGAAAAAGAAAATATCTTCCGTTCAAAACTGGAAAGAAGCTTTCTGAGAAACTGCTCTGTGTTCTGTTCATTCATCTCACAGAGTTACATCTTTCCCTTCAAGAAGCCTTTCGCTAAGGCTGTTCTTGTGGAATTGGCAAAGGGATATTTGGAAGCCCATAGAGGGCTATGGTGAAAAAGGAAATATCTTCCGTTCAAAACTGGAAAGAAGCTTTCTGAGAAACTGCTCTGTGTTCTGTTAATTCATCTCACAGAGTTACATCTTTCCCTTCAAGAAGCCTTTCGCTAAGGCTGTTCTTGTGGAATTGGCAAAGGGATATTTGGAAGCCCATAGAGGGCTATGGTGAAAAAGGAAATATCTTCCGTTCAAAACTGGAAAGAAGCTTTCTGAGAAACTGCTCTGTGTTCTGTTCATTCATCTCACAGAGTTACATCTTTCCCTTCAAGAAGCCTTTCGCTAAGGCTGTTCTTGTGGAATTGTCAAAGGGATATTTGGAAGCCCATAGAGGGCTATGGTGAAAAAGGAAATAGCTTCCGTTCAAAACTGGAAAGAAGCTTTCTGAGAAACTGCTCTGTGTTCTGTTAATTCATCTCACAGAGTTACATCTTTCCCTTCAAGAAGCCTTTCGCTAAGGCTGTTCTTGTGGAATTGGCAAAGGGATATTTGGAAGCACATAGAGGGCTATGGTGAAAAAGGAAATATCTTCCGTTCAAAACTGGAAAGAAGCTTTCTGAGAAACTGCTCTGTGTTCTGTTAATTCATCTCACAGAGTTACATCTTTCCCTTCAAGAAGCCTTTCGCTAAGGCTGTTCTTGTGGAATTGGCAAAGGGATATTTGGAAGCCCATAGAGGGCTACGGTGAAAAAGGAAATATCTTCCGTTCAAAACTGGAAAGAAGCTTTCTGAGAAACTGCTCTGTGTTCTGTTAATTCATCTCACAGAGTTACATCATTCCCTTCAAGAAGCCTTTCGCTAAGGCTGTTCTTGTGGAATTGGCAAAGGGATATTTGGAAGCACATAGAGGGCTATGGTGAAAAAGGAAATATCTTCCGTTCAAAACTGGAAAGAAGCTTTCTGAGAAACTGCTCTGTGTTCTGTTAATTCATCTCACAGAGTTACATCTTTCCCTTCAAGAAGCCTTTCGCTAAGGCTGTTCTTGTGGAATAGGCAAAGGGATATTTGGAAGCCCATAGAGGGCTACGGTGAAAAAGGAAATATCTTCCGTTCAAAACTGGAAAGAAGCTTTCTGAGAAACTGCTCTGTGTTCTGTTAATTCATCTCACAGAGTTACATCTTTCCCTTCAAGAAGCCTTTCGCTAAGGCTGTTCTTGTGGAATTGGCAAAGGGATATTTGGAAGCCCATAGAGGGCTATGGTGAAAAAGGAAATATCTTCCGTTCAAAACTGGAAAGAAGCTTTCTGAGAAACTGCTCTGTGTTCTGTTAATTCATCTCACAGAGTTACATCTTTCCCTTCAAGAAGCCTTTCGCTAAGGCTGTTCTTGTGGAATTCGCAAAGGGATATTTGGAAGCCCATAGAGGGCTATGGTGAAAAAGGAAATATCTTCCGTTCAAAACTGGAAAGAAGCTTTCTGAGAAACTGCTCTGTGTTCTGTTAATTCATCTCACAGAGTTACATCTTTCCCTTCAAGAAGCCTTTCGCTAAGGCTGTTCTTGTGGAATTGGCAAAGGGATATTTGGAAGCCCATAGAGGGCTATGGTGAAAAAGGAAATATCTTCCGTTCAAAACTGGAAAGAAGCTTTCTGAGAATCTGCTCTGTGTTCTGTTAATTCATCTCACAGAGTTACATCTTTCCCTTCAAGAAGCCTTTCGCTAAGGCTGTTCTTGTGGAATTGGCAAAGGGATATTTGGAAGCCCATAGAGGGCTATGGTGAAAAAGGAAATATCTTCCGTTCAAAACTGGAAAGAAGCTTTCTGAGAAACTGCTCTGTGTTCTGTTAATTCATCTCACAGAGTTACATCTTTCCCTTCAAGAAGCCTTTCGCTAAGGCTGTTCTTGTGGAATTGGCAAAGGGATATTTGGAAGCTCATAGAGGGCTATGTTGAAAAAGATAATACCTTCCGTTCAAAACTGGAAAGAAGCTTTCTGAGAAACTGCTCTGTGTTCTGTTAATTCATCTCACAGAGTTACATCTTTCCCTTCAAGAAGCCTTTCGCTAAGGCTGTTCTTGTGGAATTGGCAAAGGGATATTTGGAAGCCCATAGAGGGCTATGGTGAAAAAGGAAATATCTTCCGTTCAAAACTGGAAAGAAGCTTTCTGAGAAACTGCTCTGTGTTCTGTTAATTCATCTCACAGAGTTACATCTTTCCCTTCAAGAAGCCTTTCGCTAAGGCTGTTCTTGTGGAATTGGCAAAGGGATATTTGGAAGCCCATAGAGGGCTATGGTGAAAAAGGAAATATCTTCCGTTCAAAACTGGAAAGAAGCTTTCTGAGAAACTGCTCTGTGTTCTGTTCATTCATCTCACAGAGTTACATCTTTCCCTTCAAGAAGCCTTTCGCTAAGGCTGTTCTTGTGGAATTGGCAAAGGGATATTTGGAAGCCCATAGAGGGCTATGGTGAAAAAGGAAATATCTTCCGTTCAAAACTGGAAAGAAGCTTTCTGAGAAACTGCTCTGTGTTCTGTTCATTCATCTCACAGAGTTACATCTTTCCCTTCAAGAAGCCTTTCGCTAAGGCTGTTCTTGTGGAATTGGCAAAGGGATATTTGGAAGCCCATAGAGGGCTATGGTGAAAAAGGAAATATCTTCCGTTCAAAACTGGAAAGAAGCTTTCTGAGAAACTGCTCTGTGTTCTGTTAATTCATCTCACAGAGTTACATCTTTCCCTTCAAGAAGCCTTTCGCTAAGGCTGTTCTTGTGGAATTGGCAAAGGGATATTTGGAAGCCCATAGAGGGCTATGGTGAAAAAGGAAATATCTTCCGTTCAAAACTGGAAAGAAGCTTTCTGAGAAACTGCTCTGTGTTCTGTTAATTCATCTCACAGAGTTACATCTTTCCCTTCAAGAAGCCTTTCGCTAAGGCTGTTCTTGTGGAATTGGCAAGGGGATATTTGGAAGCCCATAGAGGGCTATGGTGAAAAAGGAAATATCTTCCGTTCAAAACTGGAAAGAAGCTTTCTGAGAAACTGCTCTGTGTTCTGTTAATTCATCTCACAGAGTTACATCTTTCCCTTCAAGAAGCCTTTCGCTAAGGCTGTTCTTGTGGAATTGGCAAAGGGATATTTGGAAGCTCATGGAGGGCTATGGTGAAAAAGAAAATATCTTCCGTTCAAAACTGGAAAGAAGCTTTCTGAGAAACTGCTCTGTGTTCTGTTAATTCATCTCACAGAGTTACATATTTCCCTTCAAGAAGCCTTTCGCTAAGGCTGTTCTTGAGGAATTGGCAAAGGGATATTTGGAAGCCCATAGAGGGCTATGGTGAAAAAGGAAATATCTTCCGTTCAAAACTGGAAAGAAGCTTTCTGAGAAACTGCTCTGTGTTCATCTCACAGAGTTACATCTTTCCTTTCAAGAAGCCTTTCGCTAAGGCTGTTCTTGTGGAATTGGCAAAGGGATATTTGGAAGCCCATAGAGGGCTATGGTGAAAAAGGAAATATCTTCCGTTCAAAACTGGAAAGAGTCTTTCTGAGAAACTGCTCTGTGTTCTGTTCATTCATCTCACAGAGTTACATCTTTCCCTTCAAGAAGCCTTTCGTTAAGGCTGTTCTTGTGGAATTGGCAAAGGGATATTTGGAAGCCCATAGAGGGCTATGGTGAAAAAGGAAATATCTTCCGTTCAAAACTGGAAAGAAGCTTTCTGAGAAACTGCTCTGTGTTCTGTTAATTCATCTCACAGAGTTACATCTTTCCCTTCAAGAAGCCTTTCGCTAAGGCTGTTCTTGTGGAATTGGCAAAGGGATATTTGGAAGCCCATAGTGGGCTACGGTGAAAAAGGAAATATCTTCCGTTCAAAACTGGAAAGAAGCTTTCTGAGAAACTGCTCTGTGTTCTGTTAATTCATCTCACAGAGTTACATCTTTCCCTTCAAGAAGCCTTTCGCTAAGGCTCTTCCTGTGGAATTGGCAAAGGGATATTTGGAAGCCCATAGAGGGCTAGGGTGAAAAAGGAAATATCTTCCGTTCAAAACTGGAAAGAAGCTTTCTGAGAAACTGCTCTGTGTTCTGTTAATTCATCTCACAGAGTTACATCTTTCCCTTCAAGAAGCCTTTCGCTAAGGCTGTTCTTGTGGAATAGGCAAAGGGATATTTGGAAGCCCATAGAGGGCTACGGTGAAAAAGGAAATATCTTCCGTTCAAAACTGGAAAGAAGCTTTCTGAGAAACTGCTCTGTGTTCTGTTAATTCATCTCACAGAGTTACATCTTTCCCTTCAAGAAGCCTTTCGCTAAGGCTGTTCTTGTGGAATTGGCAAAGGGATATTTGGAAGCCCATAGAGGGCTATGGTGAAAAAGGAAATATCTTCCGTTCAAAACTGGAAAGAAGCTTTCTGAGAAACTGCTCTGTGTTCTGTTAATTCATCTCACAGAGTTACATCTTTCCCTTCAAGAAGCCTTTCGCTAAGGCTGTTCTTGTGGAATTGGCAAAGGGATATTTGGAAGCCCATAGAGGGCTACGGTGAAAAAGGGAATATCTTCCGTTCAAAACTGGAAAGAAGCTTTCTGAGAAACTGCTCTGTGTTCTGTTAATTCATCTCACAGAGTTACATCTTTCCCTTCAAGAAGCCTTTCGCTAAGGCTGTTCTTGAGGAATTGGCAAAGGGATATTTGGAAGCCCATAGAGGGCTATGGTGAAAAAGGAAATATCTTCCGTTCCAAACTGGAAAGAAGCTTTCTGAGAAACTGCTCTGTGTTCTGTTAATTCATCTCACAGAGTTACATCTTTCCCTTCAAGAAGCCTTTCGCTAAGGCTGTTCTTGTGGAATTGGCAAAGGGATATTTGGAAGCCCATAGAGGGCTGTGGTGAAAAAGGAAATATCTTCCGTTCAAAACTGGAAAGAAGCTTTCTGAGAAACTGTTCTGTTTTCTGTTAATTCATCTCACAGAGTTACATCTTTCCCTTCAAGAAGCCTTTCGCTAAGGCTGTTCTTGTGGAATTGGCAAAGGGATATTTGGAAGCCCATAGAGGGCTATGGTGAAAAAGGAAATATCTTCCGTTCAAAACTGGAAAGAAGCTTTCTGAGAAACTGCTCTGTGTTCTGTTCATTCATCTCACAGAGTTACATCTTTCCCTTCAAGAAGCCTTTCGCTAAGGCTGTTCTTGTGGAATTGGCAAAGGGATATTTGGAAGCTCTTAGAGGGCTATGGTGAGAAAGGAAATATCTTCCGTTCAAAACTGGAAAGAAGCTTTCTGAGAAACTGCTCTGTGTTCTGTTCATTCATCTCACAGAGTTACATCTTTCCCTTCAAGAAGCCTTTCGCTAAGGCTGTTCTTGTGGAATTGGCAAAGGGATATTTGGAAGCCCATAGAGGGCTACGGTGAAAAAGGAAATATCTTCCGTTCAAAACTGGAAAGTAGCTTTCTGAGAAACTGCTCTGTGTTCTGTTAATTCATCTCACAGAGTTACATCTTTCCCTTCAAGAAGCCTTTCGCTAAGGCTGTTCTTGTGGAATTGGCAAAGAGATATTTGGAAGCCCATAGAGGGCTATGGTGAAAAAGGAAGTATCTTCCGTTCAAAACTGGAAAGAAGCTTTCTGAGAAACTGCTCTGTGTTCTGTTCATTCATCTCACAGAGTTACATCTTTCCCTTCAAGAAGCCTTTCGCTTAGGCTGTTCTTGTGGAATTGGCAAAGGGATATTTGGAAGCCCATAGAGGGCTATGGTGAAAAAGGAAATATCTTCCGTTCAAAACTGGAAAGAAGCTTTCTGAGAAACTGCTCTGTGTTCTGTTAATTCATCTCACAGAGTTACATCTTTCCCTTCAAGAAGCCTTTCGCTAAGGCTGTTCTTGTGGAATTGGCAAAGGGATATTTGGAAGCCCATAGAGGGCTATGGTGAAAAAGGAAATATCTTCCGTTCAAAACTGGAAAGAATCTTTCTGAGAAACTGCTCTGTGTTCTGTTCATTCATCTCACAGAGTTACATCTTTCCCTTCAAGAAGCCTTTCGCTAAGGCTGTTCTTGTGGAATTGGCAAAGGGATATTTGGAAGCCCATAGAGGGCTATGGTGAAAAAGGAAATATCTTCCGTTCAAAACTGGAAAGAAGCTTTCTGAGAAACTGCTCTGTGTTCTGTTCATTCATCTCACAGAGTTACATCTTTCCCTTCAAGAAGCCTTTCGCTAAGGCTGTTCTTGTGGAATTGGCAAAGGGATATTTGGAAGCCCTTAGAGGGCTATGGTGAGAAAGGAAATATCTTCCGTTCAAAACTGGAAAGAAGCTTTCTGAGAAACTGCTGTGTGTTCTGTGAATTCATCTCACAGAGTTACATCTTTCCCTTCAAGAAGCCTTTCGCTAAGGCTGTTCTTGTGGAATTGGCAAAGGGATATTTGGAAGCCCATAGAGGGCTACGGTGAAAAAGGAAATATCTTCCGTTCAAAACTGGAAAGAAGATTTCTGAGAAACTGCTCTGTGTTCTGTTAATTCATCTCACAGAGTTACATCTTTCCCTTCAAGAAGCCTTTCGCTAAGGCTGTTCTTGTGGAATTGGCAAAGGGATATTTGGAAGCCCATAGAGGGCTATGGTGAAAAAGGAAATATCTTCCGTTCAAAACTGGAAAGAAGCTTTCTGAGAAACTGCTCTGTGTTCTGTTAATTCATCTCACAGAGTTACATCTTTCCCTTCAAGAAGCCTTTCGCTAAGGCTGTTCTTGTGGAATTGGCAAAGGGATATTTGGAAGCCCATAGAGGGCTATGGTGAAAAAGGAAATATCTTCCGTTCAAAACTGGAAAGAAGCTTTCTGAGAAACTGCTCTGTGTTCTGTTCATTCATCTCACAGAGTTACATCTTTCCCTTCAAGAAGCCTTTCGCTAAGGCTGTTCTTGTGGAATTGGCAAAGGGATATTTGGAAGCCCATAGAGGGCTATGGTGAAAAAGGAAATATCTTCCGTTCAAAACTGGAAAGAAGCTTTCTGAGAAACTGCTCTGTGTTCTGTTAATTCATCTCACAGAGTTACATCTTTCCCTTCAAGAAGCCTTTCGCTAAGGCTGTTCTTGTGGAATTGGCAAAGGGATATTTGGAAGCCCATAGAGGGCTATGGTGAAAAAGGAAATATCTTCCGTTCAAAACTGGAAAGAAGCTTTCTGAGAAACTGCTCTGTGTTCTGTTAATTCATCTCACAGAGTTACATCTTTCCCTTCAAGAAGCCTTTCGCTAAGGCTGTTCTTGTGGAATTGGCAAAGGGATATTTGGAAACCCATAGAGGGCTATGGTGAAAAAGGAAATATCTTCCGTTCAAAACTGGAAAGAAGCTTTCTGAGAATCTGCTCTGTGTTCTGTTAATTCATCTCACAGAGTTACATCTTTACCTTCAAGAAGCCTTTCGCTAAGGCTGTTCTTGTGGAATTGGCAAAGGGATATTTGGAAGCCCATAGAGGGCTATGGTGAAAAAGGAAATATCTTCCGTTCAAAACTGGAAAGAAGCTTCCTGAGAAACTGCTCTGTGTTCTGTTAATTCATCTCACAGAGTTACATCTTTCCCTTCAAGAAGCCTTTCGCTAAGGCTGTTCTTGTGGAATTGGCAAAGGGATATTTGGAAGCCCATAGAGGGCTATGGTGAAAAAGGAAATATCTTCCGTTCAAAACTGGAAAGAAGCTTTCTGAGAAACTGCTCTGTGTTCTGTTAATTCATCTCACAGAGTTACATCTTTCCCTTCAAGAAGCCTTTCGCTAAGGCTGTTCTTGTGGAATTGGCAAAGGGATATTTGGAAGCCCATAGAGGGCCATGGTGAAAAAGGAAATATCTTCCGTTCAAAACTGGAAAGAAGCTTTCTGAGAAACTGCTCTGTGTTCTGTTAATTCATCTCACAGAGTTACATCTTTCCCTTCAAGAAGCCTTTCGCTAAGGCTGTTCTTGTGGAATTGGCAAAGGGATATTTGGAAGCCAATAGAGGGCTACGGTGAAAAAGGAAATATCTTCCGTTCAAAACTGGAAAGAAGCTTTCTGAGAAACTGCTCTGTGTTCTGTTAATTCATCTCACAGAGTTACATCTTTCCCTTCAAGAAGCCTTTCGCTAAGGCTGTTCTTGTGGAATTGGCAAAGGGGTATTTGGAAGCCCATAGAGGGCTATGGTGAAAAAGGAAATATCTTCCCTTCAAAACTGGAAAGAAGCTTTCTGAGAAACTGCTCTGTGTTCTGTTAATTCATCTCACAGAGTTACATCTTTCCCTACAAGAAGACTTTCGCTAAGGATGTTCTTGTGGAATTGGCAAAGGGATATTTGGAAGCCCATAGAGGGCTATGGTGAAAAAGGAAATATCTTCCGTTCAAAACTGGAAAGAAGCTTTCTGAGAAACTGCTCTGTGTTCTGTTCATTCATCTCACAGAGTTACATCTTTCCCTTCAAGAAGCCTTTCGCTAAGGCTGTTCTTGTGGAATTGGCAAAGGGATACGAGGAAGCCCATAGAGGGCTATGGTGAAAAAGGAAATATCTTCCGTTCAAAACTGGAAAGAAGCTTTCTGAGAAACTGCTCTGTGTTCTGTTCATTCATCTCACAGAGTTACATCTTTCTCTTCAAGAAGCCTTTCGCTAAGGCTGTTCTTGTGGAATTGGCAAAGGGATATTTGGAAGCCCATAGAGGGCTGTGGTGAAAAAGGAAATATATTCCGTTCAAAACTGGAAAGAAGCTTTCTGAGAAACTGCTCTGTGTTCTGTTAATTCATCTCACAGAGTTACATCTTTCCCTTCAAGAAGCCTTTCGCTAAGGCTGTTCTTGTGGAATTGGCAAAGGGATATTTTGAAGCCCATAGAGGGCTATGGTGAAAAAGGAAATATCTTCCGTTCAAAACAGGAAAGAAGCTTTCTGAGAATCTGCTCTGTGTTCTGTTAATTCATCTCACAGAGTTACATCTTTCCCTTAAAGAACCCTTTCGCTAAGGCTGTTCTTGTGGTATTGGCAAAGGGATATTTGGAAGCCCCTAGAGGGCTACGGTGAAAAAGGAAATATCTTCCGTTCAAAACTGGAAAGAAGCTTTCTGAGAAACTGCTCTGTGTTCTGTTAATTCATCTCACAGAGTTACATCTTTCCCTTCAAGAAGCCTTTCGCTAAGGCTGTTCTTGTGGAATTGGCAAAGGGATATTTGGAAGCCCATAGAGGGCTATGGTGAAAAAGGAAATATCTTCCGTTCAAAACTGGAAAGAAGCTTTCTGAGAAACTGCTATGTGTTCTGTTAATTCATCTCACAGAGTTACATCTTTCCCTTCAAGAAGCCTTTCGCTAAGGCTGTTCTTGTGGAATTGGCAAAGGGATATTTGGAAGCCCATAGAGGGCTATGGTGAAAAAGGAAATATCTTCCGTTCAAAACTGGAAAGAAGCTTTCTGAGAAACTGCTCTGTGTTCTGTTCATTCATCTCACAGAGTTACATCTTTCCCTTCAAGAAGCCTTTCGCTAAGGCTGTTCTTGTGGAATTGGCAAAGGGATATTTGGAAGCCCATAGAGGGCTATGGTGAAAAAGGAAATATCTTCCGTTCAAAACTGGAAAGAAGCTTTCTGAGAAACTGCTCTGTGTTCTGTTCATTCATCTCACAGAGTTACATCTTTCACTTCAAGAAGCCTTTCGCTAAGGCTGTTCTTGTGGAACTGGCAAAGGGATATTTGGAAGCCCATAGAGGGCTACGGTGTAAAAGGAAATATCTTCTGTTCAAAACTGGAAAGAAGCTTTCTGAGAAACTGCTCTGTGTTCTGTTCATTCATCTCACAGAGTTACATCTTTCCCTTCAAGAAGCCTTTCGCTAAGGCTGTTCTTGTGGAATTGGCAAAGGGATACGAGGAAGCCCATAGAGGGCTATGGTGAAAAAGGAAATATCTTCCGTTCAAAACTGGAAAGAAGCTTTCTGAGAAACTGCTCTGTGTTCTGTTCATTCATCTCACAGAGTTACATCTTTCTCTTCAAGAAGCCTTTCGCTAAGGCTGTTCTTGTGGAATTGGCAAAGGGATATTTGGAAGCCCATAGAGGGCTATGGTGAAAAAGGAAATATATTCCGTTCAAAACTGGAAAGAAGCTTTCTGAGAAACTGCTCTGTGTTCTGTTAATTCATCTCACAGAGTTACATCTTTCCCTTCAAGAAGACTTTCGCTAAGGCTGTTCTTGTGGAATTGGCAAAGGGATATTTTGAAGCCCATAGAGGGCTATGGTGAAAAAGGAAATATCTTCCGTTCAAAACAGGAAAGAAGCTTTCTGAGAATCTGCTCTGTGTTCTGTTAATTCATCTCACAGAGTTACATCTTTCCCTTAAAGAACCCTTTCGCTAAGGCTGTTCTTGTGGTATTGGCAAAGGGATATTTGGAAGCCCCTAGAGGGCTACGGTGAAAAAGGAAATATCTTCCGTTCAAAACTGGAAAGAAGCTTTCTGAGAAACTGCTCTGTGTTCTGTTAATTCATCTCACAGAGTTACATCTTTCCCTTCAAGAAGCCTTTCGCTATGGCTGTTCTTGTGGAATTGGCAAAGGGATATTTGGAAGCCCATAGAGGGCTATGGTGAAAAAGGAAATATCTTCCGTTCAAAACTGGAAAGAAGCTTTCTGAGAAACTGCTATGTGTTCTGTTAATTCATCTCACAGAGTTACATCTTTCCCTTCAAGAAGCCTTTCGCTAAGGCTGTTCTTGTGGAATTGGCAAAGGGATATTTGGAAGCCCATAGAGGGCTATGGTGAAAAAGGAAATATCTTCCGTTCAAAACTGGAAAGAAGCTTTCTGAGAAACTGCTCTGTGTTCTGTTCATTCATCTCACAGAGTTACATCTTTCCCTTCAAGAAGCCTTTCGCTAAGGCTGTTCTTGTGGAATTGGCAAAGGGATATTTGGAAGCCCATAGAGGGCTATGGTGAAAAAGGAAATATCTTCCGTTCAAAACTGGAAAGAAGCTTTCTGAGAAACTGCTCTGTGTTCTGTTCATTCATCTCACAGAGTTACATCTTTCACTTCAAGAAGCCTTTCGCTAAGGCTGTTCTTGTGGAACTGGCAAAGGGATATTTGGAAGCCCATAGAGGGCTATGGTGAAAAAGGAAATATCTTCCGTTCAAAACTGGAAAGAAGCTTTCTGAGAAACTGCTCTGTGTTCTGTTAATTCATCTCACAGAGTTACATCTTTCCCTTCAAGAAGCCTTTCGCTAAGGCTGTTCTTGTGGAATTGGCAAAGGGATATTTGGAAGCCCATAGAGGGCTATGGTGAAAAAGGAAATATCTTCCGTTCAAAACTGGAAAGAAGCTTTCTGAGAAACTGCTCTGTGTTCTGTTAATTCATCTCACAGAGTTACATCTTTCCCTTCAAGAAGCCTTTCGCTAAGGCTGTTCTTGTGGAATTGGCAAAGGGATATTTGGAAGCCCATAGAGGGCTATGGTGAAAAAGGAAATATCTTCCGTTCAAAACTGGAAAGAAGCTTTCTGAGAAACTGCTCTGTGTTCTGTTAATTCATCTCACAGAGTTACATCTTTCCCTTCAAGAAGCCTTTAGCTAAGGCTGTTCTTGTGGAATTGGCAAAGGGATATTTGGAAGCCCATAGAGGGCTATGGTGAAAAAGGAAATATCTTCCGTTCAAAACTGGAAAGAAGCTTTCTGAGAAACTGCTCTGTGTTCTGTTCATTCATCTCACAGAGTTACATCTTTCCCTTCAAGAAGCCTTTCGCTAAGGCTGTTCTTGTGGAATTGGCAAAGGGATATTTGGAAGCCCATAGAGGGCTATGGTGAAAAAGGAAATATCTTCCGTTCAAAACTGGAAAGAAGCTTTCTGAGAAACTGCTCTGTGTTCTGTTAATTCATCTCACAGAGTTACATATTTCCCTTCAAGAAGCCTTTCGCTAAGGCTGTTCTTGTGGAATTGGCAAAGGGATATTTGGAAGCCCATAGAGGGCTATGGTGAAAAAGGAAATATCTTCCGTTCAAAACTGGAAAGAAGCTTTCTGAGAAACTGCTCTGTGTTCTGTTAATTCATCTCACAGAGTTACATCTTTCCCTTCAAGAAGCCTTTCGCTAAGGCTGTTGTTGTGGAATTGGCAAAGGGATATTTGGAAGCCCATAGAGGGCTATGGTGAAAAAGGAAATATCTTCCGTTCAAAACTGGAAAGAAGCTTTCTGAGAAACTGCTCTGTGTTCTCTCTGTGTTCTGTTAATTCATCTCACAGAGTTACATCTTTCCCTTCAAGAAGCCTTTCGCTAAGGCTGTTCTTGTGGAATTGGCAAAGGGATATTTGGAAGCCCATAGAGGGCTATGGTGAAAAAGGAAATATCTTCCCTTCAAAACTGGAAAGAATCTTTCTGAGAAACTGCTCTGTGTTCTGTTCATTCATCTCACAGAGTTACATCTTCCCCTTCAAGATGCCTTTCGCTAAGGCTGTTCTTGTGGAATTGGCAAAGGGATATTTGGAAGCCCATAGAGGGCTATGGTGAAAAAGGAAATATCTTCCGTTCAAAACTGGAAAGAAGCTTTCTGAGAAACTGCTCTGTGTTCTGTTCATTTATCTCACAGAGTTACATCTTTCCCTTCAAGAAGCCTTTCGCTAAGGCTGTTCTTGTGGAATTGGCAAAGGGATATTTGGAAGCCCATAGAAGGCTATGGTGAAAAAGGAAATATCTTCCGTTCAAAACTGGAAAGAAGCTTTCTGAGAAACTGCTCTGTGTTCTGTTAATTCATCTCACAGAGTTACATCTTTCCCTTCAAGAAGCCTTTCGCTAAGGCTGTTCTTGTGGAATTGGCAAAGGGATATTTGGAAGCCCATAGAGGGCTATGGTGAAAAAGGAAATATCTTCCGTTCAAAACTGGAAAGAAGCTTTCTGAGAAACTGCTCTGTGTTCTGTTAATTCATCTCACAGAGTTACATCTTTCCCTTCAAGAAGCCTTTCGCTAAGTCTGTTCTTGTGGAATTGGCAAAGGGATATTTGGAAGCCCATAGAGGGCTATGGTGAAAAAGGAAATATCTTCCGTTCAAAACTGGAAAGAAGCTTTCTGAGAAACTGCTCTGTGTTCGGTTAATTCATCTCACAGAGTTACATCTTTCCCTTCAAGAAGCCTTTCGCTAAGGCTGTTCTTGTGGAATTTTCAAAGGGGTATTTGGAAGCCCATAGAGGGCTATGGTGAAAAAGGAAATATCTTCCGTTCAAAACTGGAAAGAAGCTTTCTGAGAAACTGCTCTGTGTTCTGTTAATTCATCTCACAGAGGTACATCTTTCCCTTCAAGAAGCCTTTCGCTAAGGATGTTCTTGTGGAATTGGCAAAGGGATATTTGGAAGCCCATAGAGGGCTATGGTGAAAAAGGAAATATCTTCCGTTCAAAACTGGAAAGAAGCTTTCTGAGAAACTGCTCTGTGTTCTGTTAATTCATCTCACAGAGTTACATCTTTCCCTTCAAGAAGCCTTTCGCTAAGGCTGTTCTTGTGGAATTGGCAAAGGGATATTTGGAAGCCCATAGAGGGCTACGGTGAAAAAGGAAATATCTTCTGTTCAAAACTGGAAAGAAGCTTTCTGAGAAACTGCTCTGTGTTCTGTTAATTCATCTCACAGAGTTACATCTTTCCCTTCAAGAAGCCTTTCGCTAAGGCTGTTCTTGTGGAATTGGCAAAGGGATATTTGGAAGCCCATAGAGGGCTATGGTGAAAAAGGAAATATCTTCCGTTCAAAACTGGAAAGAAGCTTTCTGAGAAACTGCTCTGTGTTCTGTTAATTCATCTCACAGAGTTACATCTTTCCCTTCAAGAAGCCTTTCGCTAAGGCTGTTCTTGTGGAATTGGCAAAGGGATATTTGGAAGCCCATAGAGGGCTATGGTGAAAAAGGAAATATCTTCCGTTCAAAACTGGAAAGAAGCTTTCTGAGAAACTGCTCTGTGTTCTGTTAATTCATCTCACAGAGTTACATCTTTCCCTTCAAGAAGCCTTTCGCTAAGGCTGTTCTTGTGGAATTGGCAAAGGGATATTTGGAAGCCCATAGAGGGCTATGGTGAAAAAGAAAATATCTTCCGTTCAAAACTGGAAAGGAGCTTTCTGAGAAACTGCTCTGTGTTCTGTTAATTCAACTCACAGAGTTACATCTTTCCCTTCAAGAAGCCTTTCGCTAAGGCTGTTCTTGTGGAATTGGCAAAGGGATATTTGGAAGCCCATAGAGGGCTATGGTGAAAAAGGAAATATCTTCCGTTCAAAACTGGAAAGAAGCTTTCTGAGAAACTGCTCTGTGTTCTGTTAATTCATCTCACAGAGTTACATCTTTCCCTTCAAGTAGCCTTTCGCTAAGGCTGTTCTTGAGGAATTGGCAAAGGGATATTTGGAAGCCCATAGAGGGCTATGGTGAAAAAGGAAATATCTTCCGTTCAAAACTGGAAAGAAGCTTTCTGAGAAACTGCTCTGTGTTCTGTGAATTCATCTCACAGAGTTACATCTTTCCCTTCAAGAAGTCTTTCGCTAAGGCTGTTCTTGTGGAATTGGCAAAGGGATATTTGGAAGCCCATAGAGGGCTATGGTGAAAAAGGAAATATCTTCCGTTCAAAACTGGAAAGAATCTTTCTGAGAAACTGCTCTGTGTTCTGTTCATTCATCTCACAGAGTTACATCTTTCCCTTCAAGAAGCCTTTCGCTAAGGCTGTTCTTGTGGAATTGGCAAAGGGATATTTGGAAGCCCATAGAGGGCTATGGTGAAAAAGGCAATATCTTCCGTTCAAAACTGGAAAGAAGCTTTCTGAGAAACTGCTCTGTGTTCTGTTAATTCATCTCACAGAGTTACATCTTTCCCTTCAAGAAGCCTTTCGCTAAGGCTGTTCTTGTGGAATTGGCAAAGGGGTATTTGGAAGCCCATAGAGGGCTATGGTGAAAAAGGAAATATCTTCCGTTGAAAACTGGAAAGAAGCTTTCTGAGAAACTGCTCTGTGTTCTGTTAATTCATCTCACAGAGTTACATCTTTCCCTTCAAGAAGCCTTTCGCTAAGGATGTTCTTGTGGAATTGGCAAAGGGATATTTGGAAGCCCATAGAGGGCTAAGGTGAAAAAGGAAATATCTTCCGTTCAAAACTGGAAAGAAACTTTCTGAGAAACTTCTCTGTGTTCTGTTAATTCATCTCACAGAGTTACATCTTTCCCTTCAAGAAGGCTTTAGCTAAGGCTGTTCTTGTGGAATTGGCAAAGGGATATTTGGAAGCCCATAGAGGGCTATGGTGAAAAAGAAAATATCTTCCGTTCAAAACTGGAAAGAAGCTTTCTGAGAAACTGCTCTGTGTTCTGTTAATTCATCTCACAGAGTTACATCTTTCCCTTCAAGAAGCCTTTCGCTAAGGCTATTCTTGTGGAATTGGCAAAGGGGTATTTGGAAGCCCATAGAGGGCTATGGTGAAAAAGGAAATATCTTCCGTTCAAAACTGGAAAGAAGCTTTCTGAGAAACTGCTCTGTGTTCTGTTAATTCATCTCACAGAGTTACATCTTTCCCTTCAAGAAGCCTTTCGCTAAGGATGTTCTTGTGGAATTGGCAAAGGGATATTTGGAAGCCCATAGAGGGCTAAGGTGAAAAAGGAAATATCTTCCGTTCAAAACTGGAAAGAAGCTTTCTGAGAAACTGCTCTGTGTTCTGTTAATTCATCTCACAGAGTTACATCTTTCCCTTCAAGAAGCCTTTAGCTAAGGCTGTTCTTGTGGAATTGGCAAAGGGATATTTGGAAGCCCATAGAGGGCTATGGTGAAAAAGAAAATATCTTCCGTTCAAAACTGGAAAGAAGCTTTCTGAGAAACTGCTCTGTGTTCTGTTAATTCATCTCACAGAGTTACATCTTTCCCTTCAAGAAGCCTTTCGCTAAGGCTGTTCTTGTGGAATTGGCAAAGGGGTATTTGGAAGCCCATAGAGGGCTATGGTGAAAAAGGAAATATCTTCCGTTGAAAACTGGAAAGAAGCTTTCTGAGAAACTGCTCTGTGTTCTGTTAATTCATCTCACAGAGTTACATCTTTCCCTTCAAGATGCCTTTCGCTAAGGATGTTCTTGTGGAATTGGCAAAGGGATATTTGGAAGCCCATAGAGGGCTAAGGTGAAAAAGGAAATATCTTCCGTTCAAAACTGGAAAGAAACTTTCTGAGAAACTTCTCTGTGTTCTGTTAATTCATCTCACAGAGTTACATCTTTCCCTTCAAGAAGGCTTTAGCTAAGGCTGTTCTTGTGGAATTGGCAAAGGGATATTTGGAAGCCCATAGAGGGCTATGGTGAAAAAGAAAATATCTTCCGTTCAAAACTGGAAAGAAGCTTTCTGAGAAACTGCTCTGTGTTCTGTTAATTCATCTCACAGAGTTACATCTTTCCCTTCAAGAAGCCTTTCGCTAAGGCTATTCTTGTGGAATTGGCAAAGGGGTATTTGGAAGCCCATAGAGGGCTATGGTGAAAAAGGAAATATCTTCCGTTCAAAACTGGAAAGAAGCTTTCTGAGAAACTGCTCTGTGTTCTGTTAATTCATCTCACAGAGTTACATCTTTCCCTTCAAGAAGCCTTTCGCTAAGGATGTTCTTGTGGAATTGGCAAAGGGATATTTGGAAGCCCATAGAGGGCTAAGGTGAAAAAGGAAATATCTTCCGTTCAAAACTGGAAAGAAGCTTTCTGAGAAACTGCTCTGTGTTCTGTTAATTCATCTCACAGAGTTACATCTTTCCCTTCAAGAAGCCTTTAGCTAAGGCTGTTCTTGTGGAATTGGCAAAGGGATATTTGGAAGCCCATAGAGGGCTATGGTGAAAAAGAAAATATCTTCCGTTCAAAACTGGAAAGAAGCTTTCTGAGAAACTGCTCTGTGTTCTGTTAATTCATCTCACAGAGTTACATCTTTCCCTTCAAGAAGCCTTTCGCTAAGGCTGTTCTTGTGGAATTGGCAAAGGGATATTTGGAAGCCCATAGAGGGCTATGGTGAAAAAGGAAATATCTTCCGTTCAAAACTGGAAAGAAGCTTTCTGAGAAACTGCTCTGTGTTCTGTTAATTCATCTCACAGAGTTACATCTTTCCCTTCAAGAAGCCTTTCGCTAAGGCTGTTCTTGAGGAATTGGCAAAGGGATATTTGGAAGCCCATAGAGGGCTATGGTGAAAAAGGAAATATCTTCCGTTCAAAACTGGAAAGAAGCTTTCTGAGAAACTGCTCTGTGTTCTGTTAATTCATCTCACAGAGTTACATTTTTCCCTTCAAGAAGCCTTTCGCTAAGGCTGTTCTTGTGGAATTGGCAAAGGGATATTTGGAAGCCCATAGAGGGCTATGGTGAAAAAGGAAATATCTTCCGTTCAAAACTGGAAAGAAGCTTTCTGAGAAACTGCTCTGTGTTCTGTTCATTCATCTCACAGAGTTACATCTTTCCCTTCAAGAAGCCTTTATCTAAGGCTGTTCTTGTGGAATTGGCAAAGGGATATTTGGAAGCCCATAGAGGGCTATGGTGAAAAAGAAAATATCTTCCGTTCAAAACTGGAAAGAAGCTTTCTGAGAAACTGCTCTGTGTTCTGTTAATTCATCTCACAGAGTTACATCTTTCCCTTCAAGAAGCCTTTCGCTAAGGCTGTTCTTGTGGAATTGGCAAAGGGATATTTGGAAGCCCATAGAGGGCTAAGGTGAAAAAGGAAATATCTTCCGTTCAAAACTGGAAAGAAACTTTCTGAGAAACTTCTCTGTGTTCTGTTAATTCATCTCACAGAGTTACATCTTTCCCTTCAAGAAGGCTTTAGCTAAGGCTGTTCTTGTGGAATTGGCAAAGGGATATTTGGAAGCCCATAGAGGGCTATGGTGAAAAAGAAAATATCTTCCGTTCAAAACTGGAAAGAAGCTTTCTGAGAAACTGCTCTGTGTTCTGTTAATTCATCTCACAGAGTTACATCTTTCCCTTCAAGAAGCCTTTCGCTAAGGCTATTCTTGTGGAATTGGCAAAGGGGTATTTGGAAGCCCATAGAGGGCTATGGTGAAAAAGGAAATATCTTCCGTTCAAAACTGGAAAGAAGCTTTCTGAGAAACTGCTCTGTGTTCTGTTAATTCATCTCACAGAGTTACATCTTTCCCTTCAAGAAGCCTTTCGCTAAGGATGTTCTTGTGGAATTGGCAAAGGGATATTTGGAAGCCCATAGAGGGCTAAGGTGAAAAAGGAAATATCTTCCGTTCAAAACTGGAAAGAAGCTTTCTGAGAAACTGCTCTGTGTTCTGTTAATTCATCTCACAGAGTTACATCTTTCCCTTCAAGAAGCCTTTAGCTAAGGCTGTTCTTGTGGAATTGGCAAAGGGATATTTGGAAGCCCATAGAGGGCTATGGTGAAAAAGAAAATATCTTCCGTTCAAAACTGGAAAGAAGCTTTCTGAGAAACTGCTCTGTGTTCTGTTAATTCATCTCACAGAGTTACATCTTTCCCTTCAAGAAGCCTTTCGCTAAGGCTGTTCTTGTGGAATTGGCAAAGGGATATTTGGAAGCCCATAGAGGGCTATGGTGAAAAAGGAAATATCTTCCGTTCAAAACTGGAAAGAAGCTTTCTGAGAAACTGCTCTGTGTTCTGTTAATTCATCTCACAGAGTTACATCTTTCCCTTCAAGAAGCCTTTCGCTAAGGCTGTTCTTGAGGAATTGGCAAAGGGATATTTGGAAGCCCATAGAGGGCTATGGTGAAAAAGGAAATATCTTCCGTTCAAAACTGGAAAGAAGCTTTCTGAGAAACTGCTCTGTGTTCTGTTAATTCATCTCACAGAGTTACATTTTTCCCTTCAAGAAGCCTTTCGCTAAGGCTGTTCTTGTGGAATTGGCAAAGGGATATTTGGAAGCCCATAGAGGGCTATGGTGAAAAAGGAAATATCTTCCGTTCAAAACTGGAAAGAAGCTTTCTGAGAAACTGCTCTGTGTTCTGTTCATTCATCTCACAGAGTTACATCTTTCCCTTCAAGAAGCCTTTATCTAAGGCTGTTCTTGTGGAATTGGCAAAGGGATATTTGGAAGCCCATAGAGGGCTATGGTGAAAAAGAAAATATCTTCCGTTCAAAACTGGAAAGAAGCTTTCTGAGAAACTGCTCTGTGTTCTGTTAATTCATCTCACAGAGTTACATCTTTCCCTTCAAGAAGCCTTTCGCTAAGGCTGTTCTTGTGGAATTGGCAAAGGGATATTTGGAAGCCCATAGAGGGCTATGGTGAAAAAGGAAATATCTTCCGTTCAAAACTGGAAAGAAGCTTTCTGAGAAACTGCTCTGTGTTCTGTTCATTCATCTCACAGAGTTACATCTTTCCCTTCAAGAAGCCTTTCGCTAAGGCTGTTCTTGAGGAATTGGCAAAGGGATATTTGGAAGCCCATAGAGGGCTATGGTGAAAAAGGAAATATCTTCCGTTCAAAACTGGAAAGAAGCTTTCTGAGAAACTGCTCTGTGTTCTGTTCATTCATCTCACAGAGTTACATCTTTCCCTTCAAGAAGCCTTTCGCTAAGGCTGTTCTTGTGGAATTGGCAAAGATATATTTGGAAGCCCATAGAGGGCTATGGTGAAAAAGGAAATATCTTCCGTTCAAAACTGGAAAGAAGCTTTCTGAGAAACTGCTCTGTGTTCTGTTCATTCATCTCACAGAGTTACATCTTTCCCTTCAAGAAGCCTTTCGCTAAGGCTGTTCTTGAGGAATTGGCAAAGGGATATTTGGAAGCCCATAGAGGGCTATGGTGAAAAAGGAAATATCTTCCGTTCAAAACTGGAAAGAATCTTTCTGAGAAACTGCTCTGTGTTCTGTTCATTCATCTCACAGAGTTACATCTTTCCCTTCAAGAAGCCTTTCGCTAAGGCTGTTCTTGTGGAATTGGCAAAGGGATATTTGGAAGCCCATAGAGGGCTATGGTGAAAAAGGAAATATCTTCCGTTCAAAACTGGAAAGAATCTTTCTGAGAAACTGCTCTGTGTTCTGTTCATTCATCTCACAGAGTTACATCTTTCCCTTCAAGAAGCCTTTCGCTAAGGCTGTTCTTGTGGAATTGGCAAAGGGATATTTGGAAGCCCATAGAGGGCTATGGTGAAAAAGGAAATATCTTCCGTTCAAAACTGGAAAGAAGCTTTCTGAGAAACTGCTCTGTGTTCTGTTAATTCATCTCACAGAGTTACATCTTTCCCTTCAAGAAGCCTTTCGCTAAGGCTGTTCTTGTGGAATTGGCAAAGGGGTATTTGGAAGCCCATAGAGGGCTATGGTGAAAAAGGAAATATCTTCCGTTCAAAACTGGAAAGAAGCTTTCTGAGAAACTGCTCTGTGTTCTGTTAATTCATCTCACAGAGTTACATCTTTCCCTTCAAGAAGCCTTTCGCTAAGGATGTTCTTGTGGAATTGGCAAAGGGATATTTGGAAGCCCATAGAGGGCTAAGGTGAAAAAGGAAATATCTTCCGTTCAAAACTGGAAAGAAGCTTTCTGAGAAACTTCTCTGTGTTCTGTTAATTCATCTCACAGAGTTACATCTTTCCCTTCAAGAAGCCTTTAGCTAAGGCTGTTCTTGTGGAATTGGCAAAGGGATATTTGGAAGCCCATATAGGGCTATGGTGAAAAAGAAAATATCTTCCGTTCAAAACTGGAAAGAAGCTTTCTGAGAAACTGCTCTGTGTTCTGTTAATTCATCTCACAGAGTTACATCTTTCCCTTCAAGAAGCCTTTCGCTAAGGCTGTTCTTGTGGAATTGGCAAAGGGATATTTGGAAGCCCATAGAGGGCTATGGTGAAAAAGGAAATATCTTCCGTTCAAAACTGGAAAGAAGCTTTCTGAGAAACTGCTCTGTGTTCTGTTAATTCATCTCACAGAGTTACATCTTTCCCTTCAAGAAGCCTTTCGCTAAGGCTGTTCTTGAGGAATTGGCAAAGGGATATTTGGAAGCCCCTAGAGGGCTATGGTGAAAAAGGAAATATCTTCCGTTCAAAACTGGAAAGAAGCTTTCTGAGAAACTGCTCTGTGTTCTGTTCATTCATCTCACAGAGTTACATCTTTCCCTTCAAGAAGCCTTTCGCTAAGGCTGTTCTTGAGGAATTGGAAAAGGGATATTTGGAAGCCCATAGAGGGCTATGGTGAAAAAGGAAATATCTTCCGTTCAAAACTGGAAAGAAGCTTTCTGAGAAACTGCTCTGTGTTCTGTTCATTCATCTCACAGAGTTACATCTTTCCCTTCAAGAAGCCTTTCGCTAAGGCTGTTCTTGTGGAATTGGCAAAGGGATATTTGGAAGCCCATAGAGGGCTATGGTGAAAAAGGAAATATCTTCCGTTCAAAACTGGAAAGAAGCTTTCTGAGAAACTGCTCTGTGTTCTGTTCATTCATCTCACAGAGTTACATCTTTCCCTTCAAGAAGCCTTTCGCTAAGGCTGTTCTTGAGGAATTGGCAAAGGGATATTTGGAAGCCCATAGAGGGCTATGGTGAAAAAGGAAATATCTTCCGTTCAAAACTGGAAAGAAGCTTTCTGAGAAACTGCTCTGTGTTCTGTTCATTCATCTCACAGAGTTACATCTTTCCCTTCAAGAAGCCTTTCGCTAAGGCTGTTCTTGTGGAATTGGCAAAGGGATATTTGGAAGCCCATAGAGGGCTATGGTGAAAAAGGAAATATCTTCCGTTCAAAACTGGAAAGAAGCTTTCTGAGAAACTGCTCTGTGTTCTGTTCATTCATCTCACACAGTTACATCTTTCCCTTCAAGAAGCCTTTCGCTAAGGCTGTTCTTGTGGAATTGGCAAAGGGATATTTGGAAGCCTATAGAGGGCTATGGTGAAAAAGGAAATATCTTCCGTTCAAAACTGGAAAGAAGCTTTCTGAGAAACTGCTCTGTGTTCTGTTAATTCATCTCACAGAGTTACATCTTTCCCTTCAAGAAGCCTTTCGCTAAGGCTGTTCTTGTGGAATTGGCAAAGGGATATTTGGAAGCCTATAGAGGGCTATGGTGAAAAAGGAAATATCTTCCGTTCAAAACTGGAAAGAAGCTTTCTGAGAAACTGCTATGTGTTCTGTTAATTCATCTCACAGAGTTACATCTTTCCCTTCAAGAAGCCTTTCGCTAAGGATGTTCTTGTGGAATTGGCAAAGGGATATTTGGAAGCCCATAGAGGGCTATGGTGAAAAAGGAAATATCTTCCGTTCAAAACTGGAAAGAAGCTTTCTGAGAAACTGCTCTGTGTTCTGTTCATTCATCTCACAGAGTTACATCTTTCCCTTCAAGAAGCCTTTCGCTAAGGCTGTTCTTGTGGAATTGGCAAAGGGATATTTGGAAGCCCATAGAGGGCTATGGTGAAAAAGGAAATATCTTCCGTTCAAAACTGGAAAGAAGCTTTCTGAGAAACTGCTCTGTGTTCTGTTCCTTCATCTCACAGAGTTACATCTTTCACTTCAAGAAGCCTTTCGCTAAGGCTGTTCTTGTGGAATTGGCAAAGGGATATTTGGAAGCCCATAGAGGGCTATGGTGAAAAAGGAAATATCTTCCGTTCAAAACTGGAAAGAATCTTTCTGAGAAACTGCTCTGTGTTCTGTTAATTCATCTCACAGAGTTACATCTTTCCCTTCAAGAAGCCTTTCGCTAAGGCTGTTCTTGTGGAATTGGCAAAGGGGTATTTGGAAGCCCATAGAGGGCTATGGTGAAAAAGGAAATATCTTCCGTTCAAAACTGGAAAGAAGCTTTCTGAGAAACTGCTCTTTGTTCTGTTCATTCATCTCACAGAGTTACATCATTCCCTTCAAGAAGCCTTTCGCTAAGGATGTTCTTGTGGAATTGGCAAAGGGATATTTGGAAGCCCATAGAGGGCTATGGTGAAAAAGGAAATATCTTCCGTTCAAAACTGGAAAGAAGCTTTCTGAGAAACTGCTCTGTGTTCTGTTAATTCATCTCACAGAGTTACATATTTCCCTTCAAGAAGCCTTTCGCTAAGGCTGTTCTTGTGGAATTGGCAAAGGGATATTTGGAAGCCCATAGAGGGCTACGGTGAAAAAGGAAATATCTTCTGTTCAAAACTGGAAAGAAGCTTTCTGAGAAACTGCTCTGTGTTCTGTTAATTCATCTCACAGAGTTACATCTTTCCCTTCAAGAAGCCTTTCGCTAAGGCTGTTCTTGTGGAATTGGCAAAGGGATATTTGGAAGCCCTTAGAGGGCTATGGAGAAAAAGGAAATATCTTCCGTTCAAAACTGGAAAGAAGCTTTCTGAGAAACTGCTCTGTGTTCTGTTCATTCATCTCACAGAGTTACATCTTTCCCTTCAAGAAGCCTTTCGCTAAGGATGTTCTTGTGGAATTGGCAAAGGGATATTTGGAAGCCCATAGAGGGCTATGGTGAAAAAGGCAATATCTTCCGTTCAAAACTGGAAAGAAGCTTTCTGAGAAACTGCTCTGTGTTCTGTTAATTCATCTCACAGAGTTACATCTTTCCCTTCAAGAAGCCTTTCGCTAAGGCTGTTCTTGTGGAATTGGCAAAGGGGTATTTGGAAGCCCATAGAGGGCTATGGTGAAAAAGGAAATATCTTCCGTTGAAAACTGGAAAGAAGCTTTCTGAGAAACTGCTCTGTGTTCTGTTAATTCATCTCACAGAGTTACATCTTTCCCTTCAAGAAGCCTTTCGCTAAGGATGTTCTTGTGGAATTGGCAAAGGGATATTTGGAAGCCCATAGAGGGCTAAGGTGAAAAAGGAAATATCTTCCGTTCAAAACTGGAAAGAAACTTTCTGAGAAACTTCTCTGTGTTCTGTTAATTCATCTCACAGAGTTACATCTTTCCCTTCAAGAAGGCTTTAGCTAAGGCTGTTCTTGTGGAATTGGCAAAGGGATATTTGGAAGCCCATAGAGGGCTATGGTGAAAAAGAAAATATCTTCCGTTCAAAACTGGAAAGAAGCTTTCTGAGAAACTGCTCTGTGTTCTGTTAATTCATCTCACAGAGTTACATCTTTCCCTTCAAGAAGCCTTTCGCTAAGGCTATTCTTGTGGAATTGGCAAAGGGGTATTTGGAAGCCCATAGAGGGCTATGGTGAAAAAGGAAATATCTTCCGTTCAAAACTGGAAAGAAGCTTTCTGAGAAACTGCTCTGTGTTCTGTTAATTCATCTCACAGAGTTACATCTTTCCCTTCAAGAAGCCTTTCGCTAAGGATGTTCTTGTGGAATTGGCAAAGGGATATTTGGAAGCCCATAGAGGGCTAAGGTGAAAAAGGAAATATCTTCCGTTCAAAACTGGAAAGAAGCTTTCTGAGAAACTGCTCTGTGTTCTGTTAATTCATCTCACAGAGTTACATCTTTCCCTTCAAGAAGCCTTTAGCTAAGGCTGTTCTTGTGGAATTGGCAAAGGGATATTTGGAAGCCCATAGAGGGCTATGGTGAAAAAGAAAATATCTTCCGTTCAAAACTGGAAAGAAGCTTTCTGAGAAACTGCTCTGTGTTCTGTTAATTCATCTCACAGAGTTACATCTTTCCCTTCAAGAAGCCTTTCGCTAAGGCTGTTCTTGTGGAATTGGCAAAGGGGTATTTGGAAGCCCATAGAGGGCTATGGTGAAAAAGGAAATATCTTCCGTTGAAAACTGGAAAGAAGCTTTCTGAGAAACTGCTCTGTGTTCTGTTAATTCATCTCACAGAGTTACATCTTTCCCTTCAAGATGCCTTTCGCTAAGGATGTTCTTGTGGAATTGGCAAAGGGATATTTGGAAGCCCATAGAGGGCTAAGGTGAAAAAGGAAATATCTTCCGTTCAAAACTGGAAAGAAACTTTCTGAGAAACTTCTCTGTGTTCTGTTAATTCATCTCACAGAGTTACATCTTTCCCTTCAAGAAGGCTTTAGCTAAGGCTGTTCTTGTGGAATTGGCAAAGGGATATTTGGAAGCCCATAGAGGGCTATGGTGAAAAAGAAAATATCTTCCGTTCAAAACTGGAAAGAAGCTTTCTGAGAAACTGCTCTGTGTTCTGTTAATTCATCTCACAGAGTTACATCTTTCCCTTCAAGAAGCCTTTCGCTAAGGCTATTCTTGTGGAATTGGCAAAGGGGTATTTGGAAGCCCATAGAGGGCTATGGTGAAAAAGGAAATATCTTCCGTTCAAAACTGGAAAGAAGCTTTCTGAGAAACTGCTCTGTGTTCTGTTAATTCATCTCACAGAGTTACATCTTTCCCTTCAAGAAGCCTTTCGCTAAGGATGTTCTTGTGGAATTGGCAAAGGGATATTTGGAAGCCCATAGAGGGCTAAGGTGAAAAAGGAAATATCTTCCGTTCAAAACTGGAAAGAAGCTTTCTGAGAAACTGCTCTGTGTTCTGTTAATTCATCTCACAGAGTTACATCTTTCCCTTCAAGAAGCCTTTAGCTAAGGCTGTTCTTGTGGAATTGGCAAAGGGATATTTGGAAGCCCATAGAGGGCTATGGTGAAAAAGAAAATATCTTCCGTTCAAAACTGGAAAGAAGCTTTCTGAGAAACTGCTCTGTGTTCTGTTAATTCATCTCACAGAGTTACATCTTTCCCTTCAAGAAGCCTTTCGCTAAGGCTGTTCTTGTGGAATTGGCAAAGGGATATTTGGAAGCCCATAGAGGGCTATGGTGAAAAAGGAAATATCTTCCGTTCAAAACTGGAAAGAAGCTTTCTGAGAAACTGCTCTGTGTTCTGTTAATTCATCTCACAGAGTTACATCTTTCCCTTCAAGAAGCCTTTCGCTAAGGCTGTTCTTGAGGAATTGGCAAAGGGATATTTGGAAGCCCATAGAGGGCTATGGTGAAAAAGGAAATATCTTCCGTTCAAAACTGGAAAGAAGCTTTCTGAGAAACTGCTCTGTGTTCTGTTAATTCATCTCACAGAGTTACATTTTTCCCTTCAAGAAGCCTTTCGCTAAGGCTGTTCTTGTGGAATTGGCAAAGGGATATTTGGAAGCCCATAGAGGGCTATGGTGAAAAAGGAAATATCTTCCGTTCAAAACTGGAAAGAAGCTTTCTGAGAAACTGCTCTGTGTTCTGTTCATTCATCTCACAGAGTTACATCTTTCCCTTCAAGAAGCCTTTATCTAAGGCTGTTCTTGTGGAATTGGCAAAGGGATATTTGGAAGCCCATAGAGGGCTATGGTGAAAAAGAAAATATCTTCCGTTCAAAACTGGAAAGAAGCTTTCTGAGAAACTGCTCTGTGTTCTGTTAATTCATCTCACAGAGTTACATCTTTCCCTTCAAGAAGCCTTTCGCTAAGGCTGTTCTTGTGGAATTGGCAAAGGGATATTTGGAAGCCCATAGAGGGCTAAGGTGAAAAAGGAAATATCTTCCGTTCAAAACTGGAAAGAAACTTTCTGAGAAACTTCTCTGTGTTCTGTTAATTCATCTCACAGAGTTACATCTTTCCCTTCAAGAAGGCTTTAGCTAAGGCTGTTCTTGTGGAATTGGCAAAGGGATATTTGGAAGCCCATAGAGGGCTATGGTGAAAAAGAAAATATCTTCCGTTCAAAACTGGAAAGAAGCTTTCTGAGAAACTGCTCTGTGTTCTGTTAATTCATCTCACAGAGTTACATCTTTCCCTTCAAGAAGCCTTTCGCTAAGGCTATTCTTGTGGAATTGGCAAAGGGGTATTTGGAAGCCCATAGAGGGCTATGGTGAAAAAGGAAATATCTTCCGTTCAAAACTGGAAAGAAGCTTTCTGAGAAACTGCTCTGTGTTCTGTTAATTCATCTCACAGAGTTACATCTTTCCCTTCAAGAAGCCTTTCGCTAAGGATGTTCTTGTGGAATTGGCAAAGGGATATTTGGAAGCCCATAGAGGGCTAAGGTGAAAAAGGAAATATCTTCCGTTCAAAACTGGAAAGAAGCTTTCTGAGAAACTGCTCTGTGTTCTGTTAATTCATCTCACAGAGTTACATCTTTCCCTTCAAGAAGCCTTTAGCTAAGGCTGTTCTTGTGGAATTGGCAAAGGGATATTTGGAAGCCCATAGAGGGCTATGGTGAAAAAGAAAATATCTTCCGTTCAAAACTGGAAAGAAGCTTTCTGAGAAACTGCTCTGTGTTCTGTTAATTCATCTCACAGAGTTACATCTTTCCCTTCAAGAAGCCTTTCGCTAAGGCTGTTCTTGTGGAATTGGCAAAGGGATATTTGGAAGCCCATAGAGGGCTATGGTGAAAAAGGAAATATCTTCCGTTCAAAACTGGAAAGAAGCTTTCTGAGAAACTGCTCTGTGTTCTGTTAATTCATCTCACAGAGTTACATCTTTCCCTTCAAGAAGCCTTTCGCTAAGGCTGTTCTTGAGGAATTGGCAAAGGGATATTTGGAAGCCCATAGAGGGCTATGGTGAAAAAGGAAATATCTTCCGTTCAAAACTGGAAAGAAGCTTTCTGAGAAACTGCTCTGTGTTCTGTTAATTCATCTCACAGAGTTACATTTTTCCCTTCAAGAAGCCTTTCGCTAAGGCTGTTCTTGTGGAATTGGCAAAGGGATATTTGGAAGCCCATAGAGGGCTATGGTGAAAAAGGAAATATCTTCCGTTCAAAACTGGAAAGAAGCTTTCTGAGAAACTGCTCTGTGTTCTGTTCATTCATCTCACAGAGTTACATCTTTCCCTTCAAGAAGCCTTTATCTAAGGCTGTTCTTGTGGAATTGGCAAAGGGATATTTGGAAGCCCATAGAGGGCTATGGTGAAAAAGAAAATATCTTCCGTTCAAAACTGGAAAGAAGCTTTCTGAGAAACTGCTCTGTGTTCTGTTAATTCATCTCACAGAGTTACATCTTTCCCTTCAAGAAGCCTTTCGCTAAGGCTGTTCTTGTGGAATTGGCAAAGGGATATTTGGAAGCCCATAGAGGGCTATGGTGAAAAAGGAAATATCTTCCGTTCAAAACTGGAAAGAAGCTTTCTGAGAAACTGCTCTGTGTTCTGTTCATTCATCTCACAGAGTTACATCTTTCCCTTCAAGAAGCCTTTCGCTAAGGCTGTTCTTGAGGAATTGGCAAAGGGATATTTGGAAGCCCATAGAGGGCTATGGTGAAAAAGGAAATATCTTCCGTTCAAAACTGGAAAGAAGCTTTCTGAGAAACTGCTCTGTGTTCTGTTCATTCATCTCACAGAGTTACATCTTTCCCTTCAAGAAGCCTTTCGCTAAGGCTGTTCTTGTGGAATTGGCAAAGATATATTTGGAAGCCCATAGAGGGCTATGGTGAAAAAGGAAATATCTTCCGTTCAAAACTGGAAAGAAGCTTTCTGAGAAACTGCTCTGTGTTCTGTTCATTCATCTCACAGAGTTACATCTTTCCCTTCAAGAAGCCTTTCGCTAAGGCTGTTCTTGAGGAATTGGCAAAGGGATATTTGGAAGCCCATAGAGGGCTATGGTGAAAAAGGAAATATCTTCCGTTCAAAACTGGAAAGAATCTTTCTGAGAAACTGCTCTGTGTTCTGTTCATTCATCTCACAGAGTTACATCTTTCCCTTCAAGAAGCCTTTCGCTAAGGCTGTTCTTGTGGAATTGGCAAAGGGATATTTGGAAGCCCATAGAGGGCTATGGTGAAAAAGGAAATATCTTCCGTTCAAAACTGGAAAGAATCTTTCTGAGAAACTGCTCTGTGTTCTGTTCATTCATCTCACAGAGTTACATCTTTCCCTTCAAGAAGCCTTTCGCTAAGGCTGTTCTTGTGGAATTGGCAAAGGGATATTTGGAAGCCCATAGAGGGCTATGGTGAAAAAGGAAATATCTTCCGTTCAAAACTGGAAAGAAGCTTTCTGAGAAACTGCTCTGTGTTCTGTTAATTCATCTCACAGAGTTACATCTTTCCCTTCAAGAAGCCTTTCGCTAAGGCTGTTCTTGTGGAATTGGCAAAGGGGTATTTGGAAGCCCATAGAGGGCTATGGTGAAAAAGGAAATATCTTCCGTTCAAAACTGGAAAGAAGCTTTCTGAGAAACTGCTCTGTGTTCTGTTAATTCATCTCACAGAGTTACATCTTTCCCTTCAAGAAGCCTTTCGCTAAGGATGTTCTTGTGGAATTGGCAAAGGGATATTTGGAAGCCCATAGAGGGCTAAGGTGAAAAAGGAAATATCTTCCGTTCAAAACTGGAAAGAAGCTTTCTGAGAAACTTCTCTGTGTTCTGTTAATTCATCTCACAGAGTTACATCTTTCCCTTCAAGAAGCCTTTAGCTAAGGCTGTTCTTGTGGAATTGGCAAAGGGATATTTGGAAGCCCATATAGGGCTATGGTGAAAAAGAAAATATCTTCCGTTCAAAACTGGAAAGAAGCTTTCTGAGAAACTGCTCTGTGTTCTGTTAATTCATCTCACAGAGTTACATCTTTCCCTTCAAGAAGCCTTTCGCTAAGGCTGTTCTTGTGGAATTGGCAAAGGGATATTTGGAAGCCCATAGAGGGCTATGGTGAAAAAGGAAATATCTTCCGTTCAAAACTGGAAAGAAGCTTTCTGAGAAACTGCTCTGTGTTCTGTTAATTCATCTCACAGAGTTACATCTTTCCCTTCAAGAAGCCTTTCGCTAAGGCTGTTCTTGAGGAATTGGCAAAGGGATATTTGGAAGCCCCTAGAGGGCTATGGTGAAAAAGGAAATATCTTCCGTTCAAAACTGGAAAGAAGCTTTCTGAGAAACTGCTCTGTGTTCTGTTCATTCATCTCACAGAGTTACATCTTTCCCTTCAAGAAGCCTTTCGCTAAGGCTGTTCTTGAGGAATTGGAAAAGGGATATTTGGAAGCCCATAGAGGGCTATGGTGAAAAAGGAAATATCTTCCGTTCAAAACTGGAAAGAAGCTTTCTGAGAAACTGCTCTGTGTTCTGTTCATTCATCTCACAGAGTTACATCTTTCCCTTCAAGAAGCCTTTCGCTAAGGCTGTTCTTGTGGAATTGGCAAAGGGATATTTGGAAGCCCATAGAGGGCTATGGTGAAAAAGGAAATATCTTCCGTTCAAAACTGGAAAGAAGCTTTCTGAGAAACTGCTCTGTGTTCTGTTCATTCATCTCACAGAGTTACATCTTTCCCTTCAAGAAGCCTTTCGCTAAGGCTGTTCTTGAGGAATTGGCAAAGGGATATTTGGAAGCCCATAGAGGGCTATGGTGAAAAAGGAAATATCTTCCGTTCAAAACTGGAAAGAAGCTTTCTGAGAAACTGCTCTGTGTTCTGTTCATTCATCTCACAGAGTTACATCTTTCCCTTCAAGAAGCCTTTCGCTAAGGCTGTTCTTGTGGAATTGGCAAAGGGATATTTGGAAGCCCATAGAGGGCTATGGTGAAAAAGGAAATATCTTCCGTTCAAAACTGGAAAGAAGCTTTCTGAGAAACTGCTCTGTGTTCTGTTCATTCATCTCACACAGTTACATCTTTCCCTTCAAGAAGCCTTTCGCTAAGGCTGTTCTTGTGGAATTGGCAAAGGGATATTTGGAAGCCTATAGAGGGCTATGGTGAAAAAGGAAATATCTTCCGTTCAAAACTGGAAAGAAGCTTTCTGAGAAACTGCTCTGTGTTCTGTTAATTCATCTCACAGAGTTACATCTTTCCCTTCAAGAAGCCTTTCGCTAAGGCTGTTCTTGTGGAATTGGCAAAGGGATATTTGGAAGCCTATAGAGGGCTATGGTGAAAAAGGAAATATCTTCCGTTCAAAACTGGAAAGAAGCTTTCTGAGAAACTGCTATGTGTTCTGTTAATTCATCTCACAGAGTTACATCTTTCCCTTCAAGAAGCCTTTCGCTAAGGATGTTCTTGTGGAATTGGCAAAGGGATATTTGGAAGCCCATAGAGGGCTATGGTGAAAAAGGAAATATCTTCCGTTCAAAACTGGAAAGAAGCTTTCTGAGAAACTGCTCTGTGTTCTGTTCATTCATCTCACAGAGTTACATCTTTCCCTTCAAGAAGCCTTTCGCTAAGGCTGTTCTTGTGGAATTGGCAAAGGGATATTTGGAAGCCCATAGAGGGCTATGGTGAAAAAGGAAATATCTTCCGTTCAAAACTGGAAAGAAGCTTTCTGAGAAACTGCTCTGTGTTCTGTTCCTTCATCTCACAGAGTTACATCTTTCACTTCAAGAAGCCTTTCGCTAAGGCTGTTCTTGTGGAATTGGCAAAGGGATATTTGGAAGCCCATAGAGGGCTATGGTGAAAAAGGAAATATCTTCCGTTCAAAACTGGAAAGAATCTTTCTGAGAAACTGCTCTGTGTTCTGTTAATTCATCTCACAGAGTTACATCTTTCCCTTCAAGAAGCCTTTCGCTAAGGCTGTTCTTGTGGAATTGGCAAAGGGGTATTTGGAAGCCCATAGAGGGCTATGGTGAAAAAGGAAATATCTTCCGTTCAAAACTGGAAAGAAGCTTTCTGAGAAACTGCTCTTTGTTCTGTTCATTCATCTCACAGAGTTACATCATTCCCTTCAAGAAGCCTTTCGCTAAGGATGTTCTTGTGGAATTGGCAAAGGGATATTTGGAAGCCCATAGAGGGCTATGGTGAAAAAGGAAATATCTTCCGTTCAAAACTGGAAAGAAGCTTTCTGAGAAACTGCTCTGTGTTCTGTTAATTCATCTCACAGAGTTACATATTTCCCTTCAAGAAGCCTTTCGCTAAGGCTGTTCTTGTGGAATTGGCAAAGGGATATTTGGAAGCCCATAGAGGGCTACGGTGAAAAAGGAAATATCTTCTGTTCAAAACTGGAAAGAAGCTTTCTGAGAAACTGCTCTGTGTTCTGTTAATTCATCTCACAGAGTTACATCTTTCCCTTCAAGAAGCCTTTCGCTAAGGCTGTTCTTGTGGAATTGGCAAAGGGATATTTGGAAGCCCTTAGAGGGCTATGGAGAAAAAGGAAATATCTTCCGTTCAAAACTGGAAAGAAGCTTTCTGAGAAACTGCTCTGTGTTCTGTTCATTCATCTCACAGAGTTACATCTTTCCCTTCAAGAAGCCTTTCGCTAAGGATGTTCTTGTGGAATTGGCAAAGGGATATTTGGAAGCCCATAGAGGGCTATGGTGAAAAAGGAAATATCTTCCGTTCAAAACTGGAAAGAAGCTTTCTGAGAAACTGCTCTGTGTTCTGTTAATTCATCTCACAGAGTTACATCTTTCTCTTCAAGAAGCCTTTCGCTAAGGCTGTTCTTGTGGAATTGGCAAAGGGATATTTGGAAGCCCATAGAGGGCTATGGTGAAAAAGGAAATATCTTCCGTTCAAAACTGGAAAGAATCTTTCTGAGAAACTGCTCTGTGTTCTGTGCATTCATCTCACAGAGTTACATCTTTCCCTTCAAGAAGCCTTTCGCTAAGGCTGTTCTTGTGGAATTGGCAAAGGGATATTTGGAAGCCCATAGAGGGCTATGGTGAAAAAGGAAATATCTTCCGTTCAAAACTGGAAAGAAGCTTTCTGAGAAACTGCTCTGTGTTCTGTTCATTCATCTCACAGAGTTACATCTTTCCCTTCAAGAAGCCTTTCGCTAAGGCTGTTCTTGTGGAATTGGCAAAGGGATCTTTGGAAGCCCATAGAGGGCTACGGTGAAAAAGGAAATATCTTCCGTTCAATACTGGAAAGAAGCTTTCTGAGAAACTGCTCTGTGTTCTGTTCATTCATCTCACAGAGTTACATCTTTCCCTTCAAGAAGCCTTTCGCTAAGGCTGTTCTTGTGGAACTGGCAAAGGGATATTTGGAAGCCCATAGAGGGCTATGGTGAAAAAGGAAATATCTTCCGTTCAAAACTGGAAAGAAGCTTTCTGAGAAACTGCTCTGTGTTCTGTTAATTCATCTCACAGAGTTACATCTTTCCCTTCAAGAAGCCTTTCGCTAAGGCTGTTCTTGTGGAATTGGCAAAGGGATATTTGGAAGCCCATAGAGGGCTATGGTGAAAAAGGAAATATCTTCCGTTCAAAACTGGAAAGAAGCTTTCTGAGAAACTGCTCTGTGTTCTGTTAATTCATCTCACAGAGTTACATCTTTCCCTTCAAGAAGCCTTTCGCTAAGGCTGTTCTTGTGGAATTGGCAAAGGGATATTTGGAAGCCCATAGAGGGCTATGGTGAAAAAGGAAATATCTTCCGTTCAAAACTGGAAAGAAGCTTTCTGAGAAACTGCTCTGTGTTCTGTTAATTCATCTCACAGAGTTACATCTTTCCCTTCAAGAAGCCTTTCGCTAAGGCTGTTCTTGAGGAATTGGCAAAGGGATATTTGGAAGCCCATAGAGGGCTATGGTGAAAAAGGAAATATCTTCCGTTCAAAAATGGAAAGAAGCTTTCTGAGAAACTGCTCTGTGTTCTGTTAATTCATCTCACAGAGTTACATTTTTCCCTTCAAGAAGCCTTTCGCTAAGGCTGTTCTTGCGGAATTGGCAAAGGGATATTTGGAAGCCCATAGAGGGCTATGGTGAAAAAGGAAATATCTTCCGTTCAAAACTGGAAAGAAGCTTTCTGAGAAACTGCTCTGTGTTCTGTTCATTCATCTCACAGAGTTACATCTTTCCCTTCAAGAAGCCTTTATCTAAGGCTGTTCTTGTGGAATTGGCAAAGGGATATTTGGAAGCCCATAGAGGGCTATGGTGAAAAAGAAAATATCTTCCGTTCAAAACTGGAAAGAAGCTTTCTGAGAAACTGCTCTGTGTTCTGTTAATTCATCTCACAGAGTTACATCTTTCCCTTCAAGAAGCCTTTCGCTAAGGCTGTTCTTGTGGAATTGGCAAAGGGATATTTGGAAGCCCATAGAGGGCTATGGTGAAAAAGGAAATATCTTCCGTTCAAAACTGGAAAGAAGCTTTCTGAGAAACTGCTCTGTGTTCTGTTCATTCATCTCACAGAGTTACATCTTTCCCTTCAAGAAGCCTTTCGCTAAGGCTGTTCTTGAGGAATTGGAAAAGGGATATTTGGAAGCCCATAGAGGGCTATGGTGAAAAAGGAAATATCTTCCGTTCAAAACTGGAAAGAAGCTTTCTGAGAAACTGCTCTGTGTTCTGTTCATTCATCTCACAGAGTTACATCTTTCCCTTCAAGAAGCCTTTCGCTAAGGCTGTTCTTGTGGAATTGGCAAAGGGATATTTGGAAGCCCATAGAGGGCTATGGTGAAAAAGGAAATATCTTCCGTTCAAAACTGGAAAGAAGCTTTCTGAGAAACTGCTCTGTGTTCTGTTCATTCATCTCACAGAGTTACATCTTTCCCTTCAAGAAGCCTTTCGCTAAGGCTGTTCTTGAGGAATTGGCAAAGGGATATTTGGAAGCCCATAGAGGGCTATGGTGAAAAAGGAAATATCTTCCGTTCAAAACTGGAAAGAAGCTTTCTGAGAAACTGCTCTGTGTTCTGTTCATTCATCTCACAGAGTTACATCTTTCCCTTCAAGAAGCCTTTCGCTAAGGCTGTTCTTGTGGAATTGGCAAAGGGATATTTGGAAGCCCATAGAGGGCTATGGTGAAAAAGGAAATATCTTCCGTTCAAAACTGGAAAGAAGCTTTCTGAGAAACTGCTCTGTGTTCTGTTCATTCATCTCACACAGTTACATCTTTCCCTTCAAGAAGCCTTTCGCTAAGGCTGTTCTTGTGGAATTGGCAAAGGGATATTTGGAAGCCCATAGAGGGCTATGGTGAAAAAGGAAATATCTTCCGTTCAAAACTGGAAAGAAGCTTTCTGAGAAACTGCTCTGTGTTCTGTTAATTCATCTCACAGAGTTACATCTTTCCCTTCAAGAAGCCTTTCGCTAAGGCTGTTCTTGTGGAATTGGCAAAGGGATATTTGGAAGCCTATAGAGGGCTATGGTGAAAAAGGAAATATCTTCCGTTCAAAACTGGAAAGAAGCTTTCTGAGAAACTGCTATGTGTTCTGTTAATTCATCTCACAGAGTTACATCTTTCCCTTCAAGAAGCCTTTCGCTAAGGATGTTCTTGTGGAATTGGCAAAGGGATATTTGGAAGCCCATAGAGGGCTATGGTGAAAAAGGAAATATCTTCCGTTCAAAACTGGAAAGAAGCTTTCTGAGAAACTGCTCTGTGTTCTGTTCATTCATCTCACAGAGTTACATCTTTCCCTTCAAGAAGCCTTTCGCTAAGGCTGTTCTTGTGGAATTGGCAAAGGGATATTTGGAAGCCCATAGAGGGCTATGGTGAAAAAGGAAATATCTTCCGTTCAAAACTGGAAAGAAGCTTTCTGAGAAACTGCTCTGTGTTCTGTTCCTTCATCTCACAGAGTTACATCTTTCACTTCAAGAAGCCTTTCGCTAAGGCTGTTCTTGTGGAATTGGCAAAGGGATATTTGGAAGCCCATAGAGGGCTATGGTGAAAAAGGAAATATCTTCCGTTCAAAACTGGAAAGAAGCTTTCTGAGAAACTGCTCTGTGTTCTGTTAATTCATCTCACAGAGTTACATCTTTCCCTTCAAGAAGCCTTTCGCTAAGGCTGTTCTTGTGGAATTGGCAAAGGGGTATTTGGAAGCCCATAGAGGGCTATGGTGAAAAAGGAAATATCTTCCGTTCAAAACTGGAAAGAAGCTTTCTGAGAAACTGCTCTTTGTTCTGTTCATTCATCTCACAGAGTTACATCATTCCCTTCAAGAAGCCTTTCGCTAAGGATGTTCTTGTGGAATTGGCAAAGGGATATTTGGAAGCCCATAGAGGGCTATGGTGAAAAAGGAAATATCTTCCGTTCAAAACTGGAAAGAAGCTTTCTGAGAAACTGCTCTGTGTTCTGTTAATTCATCTCACAGAGTTACATATTTCCCTTCAAGAAGCCTTTCGCTAAGGCTGTTCTTGTGGAATTGGCAAAGGGATATTTGGAAGCCCATAGAGGGCTACGGTGAAAAAGGAAATATCTTCTGTTCAAAACTGGAAAGAAGCTTTCTGAGAAACTGCTCTGTGTTCTGTTAATTCATCTCACAGAGTTACATCTTTCCCTTCAAGAAGCCTTTCGCTAAGGCTGTTCTTGTGGAATTGGCAAAGGGATATTTGGAAGCCCTTAGAGGGCTATGGAGAAAAAGGAAATATCTTCCGTTCAAAACTGGAAAGAAGCTTTCTGAGAAACTGCTCTGTGTTCTGTTCATTCATCTCACAGAGTTACATCTTTCCCTTCAAGAAGCCTTTCGCTAAGGATGTTCTTGTGGAATTGGCAAAGGGATATTTGGAAGCCCATAGAGGGCTATGGTGAAAAAGGAAATATCTTCCGTTCAAAACTGGAAAGAAGCTTTCTGAGAAACTGCTCTGTGTTCTGTTAATTCATCTCACAGAGTTACATCTTTCTCTTCAAGAAGCCTTTCGCTAAGGCTGTTCTTGTGGAATTGGCAAAGGGATATTTGGAAGCCCATAGAGGGCTATGGTGAAAAAGGAAATATCTTCCGTTCAAAACTGGAAAGAATCTTTCTGAGAAACTGCTCTGTGTTCTGTTAATTCATCTCACAGAGTTACATCTTTCCCTTCAAGAAGCCTTTCGCTAAGGCTGTTCTTGTGGAATTGGCAAAGGGATATTTGGAAGCCCATAGAGGGCTATGGTGAAAAAGGAAATATCTTCCGTTCAAAACTGGAAAGAAGCTTTCTGAGAAACTGCTCTGTGTTCTGTTCATTCATCTCACAGAGTTACATCTTTCCCTTCAAGAAGCCTTTCGCTAAGGCTGTTCTTGTGGAATTGGCAAAGGGATCTTTGGAAGCCCATAGAGGGCTACGGTGAAAAAGGAAATATCTTCCGTTCAATACTGGAAAGAAGCTTTCTGAGAAACTGCTCTGTGTTCTGTTCATTCATCTCACAGAGTTACATCTTTCCCTTCAAGAAGCCTTTCGCTAAGGCTGTTCTTCTGGAACTGGCAAAGGGATATTTGGAAGCCCATAGAGGGCTATGGTGAAAAAGGAAATATCTTCCGTTCAAAACTGGAAAGAAGCTTTCTGAGAAACTGCTCTGTGTTCTGTTAATTCATCTCACAGAGTTACATCTTTCCCTTCAAGAAGCCTTTCGCTAAGGCTGTTCTTGTGGAATTGGCAAAGGGATATTTGGAAGCCCATAGAGGGCTATGGTGAAAAAGGAAATATCTTCCGTTCAAAACTGGAAAGAAGCTTTCTGAGAAACTGCTCTGTGTTCTGTTCATTCATCTCACAGAGTTACATCTTTCCCTTCAAGAAGCCTTTCGCTAAGGCTGTTCTTGTGGAATTGGCAAAGGGATATTTGGAAGCCCATAGAGGGCTATGGTGAAAAAGGAAATATCTTCCGTTCAAAACTGGAAAGAAGCTTTCTGAGAAACTGCTCTGTGTTCTGTTAATTCATCTCACAGAGTTACATCTTTCCCTTCAAGAAGCCTTTCGCTAAGGCTGTTCTTGTGGAATTGGCAAAGGGATATTTGGAAGCCCATAGAGGGCTATGGTGAAAAAGGAAATATCTTCCGTTCAAAACTGGAAAGAAGCTTTCTGAGAAACTGCTCTGTGTTCTGTGAATTCATCTCACAGAGTTACATCTTTCCCTTCAAGAAGCCTTTCGCTAAGGCTGTTCTTGTGGAATTGGCAAAGGGATATTTGGAAGCCCATAGAGGGCTATGGTGAAAAAGGAAATATCTTCCGTTCAAAACTGGAAAGAAGCTTTCTGAGAAACTGCTCTGTGTTCTGTTAATTCATCTCACAGAGTTCCATCTTTCCCTTCAAGAAGCCTTTCGCTAAGGCTGTTGTTGTGGAATTGGCAAAGGGATATTTGGAAGCCCATAGAGGGCTATGGTGAAAAAGGAAATATCTTCCGTTCAAAACTGGAAAGAAGCTTTCTGAGAAACTGCTCTGTGTTCTCTCTGTGTTCTGTTAATTCATCTCACAGAGTTACATCTTTCCCTTCAAGAAGCCTTTCGCTAAGGCTGTTCTTGTGGAATTGGCAAAGTGATATTTGGAAGCCCATAGAGGGCTATGGTGAAAAAGGAAATATCTTCCGTTCAAAACTGGAAAGAAGCTTTCTGAGAATCTGCTCTGTGTTCTGTTAATTCATCTCACAGAGTTACATCTTTGCCTTCAAGAAGCCTTTCGCTAAGGCTGTTCTTGTGGAATTGGCAAAGGGATATTTGGAAGCCCATAGAGGGCTATGGTGAAAAAGGAATTATCTTCCGTTCAAAACTGGAAAGAAGCTTTCTGAGAAACTGCTCTGTGTTCTGTTAATTCATCTCACAGAGTTACATCTTTCCCTTCAAGAAGCCTTTCGCTAAGGCTGTTCTTGTGGAATTGGCAAAGGGATATTTGGAAGCCCTTAGAGGGCTATGGTGAAAAAGGAAATATCTTCCGTTCAAAACTGGAAAGAAGCTTTCTGAGAAACTGCTCTGTGTTCTGTTAATTCATCTCACAGAGTTACATCTTCCCCTTCAAGAAGCCTTTCGCTAAGGCTGTTCTTGTGGAATTGGCAAAGGGATATTTGGAAGCCCATAGAGGGCTATGGTGAAAAAGGAAATGTCTTCCGTTCAAAACTGGAAAGAAGCTTTCTGAGAAACTGCTCTGTGTTCTGTTAATTCATCCCACAGAGTTACATCTTTCCCTTCAAGAAGCCTTTCGCTAAGGCTGTTCTTGTGGAATTGGCAAAGGGATATTTGGAAGCCAATAGAGGGCTATGGTGAAAAAGGAAATATCTTCCGTTCAAAACTGGAAAGAAGCTTTCTGAGAAACTGCTCTGTGTTCTGTTCATTCATCTCACAGAGTTACATCTTTCCCTTCAAGAAGCCTTTCGCTAAGGCTGTTCTTGTGGAATTGGCAAAAGGGTATTTGGAAGCCCATAGAGGGCTATGGTGAAAAAGGAAATATCTTCCGTTCAAAACTGGAAAGAAGCTTTCTGAGAAACTGCTCTGTGTTCTGTTAATTCATCTCACAGAGTTACATCTTTCCCTTCAAGAAGCCTTTCGCTAAGGATGTTCTTGTGGAATTGGCAAAGGGATATTTGGAAGGCCATAGAGGGCTATGGTGAAAAAGGAAATATCTTCCGTTCAAAACTGGAAAGAAGCTTTCTGAGAAACTGCTCTGTGTTCTGTTAATTCATCTCACAGAGTTACATCTTTCCCTTCAAGAAGCCTTTCGCTAAGGCTGTTCTTGTGGAATTGGCAAAGGGATATTTGGAAGCCCATAGAGGGCTACGGTGAAAAAGGAAATATCTTCTGTTCAAAACTGGAAAGAAGCTTTCTGAGAAACTGCTCTGTGTTCTGTTAATTCATCTCACAGAGTTACATCTTTCCCTTCAAGAAGCCTTTCGCTAAGGCTGTTCTTGTGGAATTGGCAAAGGGATACTTGGAAGCCCATAGAGGGCTATGGTGAAAAAGGAAATATCTTCCGTTCAAAACTGGAAAGAAGCTTTCTGAGAAACTGCTCTGTGTTCTGTGAATTCATCTCACAGAGTTACATCTTTCCCTTCAAGAAGCCTTTCGCTAAGGCTGTTCTTGTGGAATTGGCAAAGGGATATTTGGAAGCCCATAGAGGGCTATGGTGAAAAAGGAAATATCTTCCGTTCAAAACTGGAAAGAAGCTTTCTGAGAAACTGCTCTGTGTTCTGTTCATTCATCTCACAGAGTTACATCTTTCCCTTCAAGAAGCCTTTCGCTAAGGCTGTTCTTGTGGAATTGGCAAAGGGGTATTTGGAAGCCCATAGAGGGCTATGGTGAAAAAGGAAATATCTTCCGTTCAAAACTGGAAAGAAGCTTTCTGAGAAACTGCTCTGTGTTCTGTTAATTCATCTCACAGAGTTACATCTTTCCCTTCAAGAAGCCTTTCGCTAAGGATGTTCTTGTGGAATTGGCAAAGGGATATTTGGAAGCCCATAGAGGGCTAAGGTGAAAAAGGAAATATCTTCCGTTCAAAACTGGAAAGAAGCTTTCTGAGAAACTGCTCTGTGTTCTGTTCATTCATCTCACAGAGTTACATCTTTCCCTTCAAGAAGCCTTTCGCTAAGGCTGTTCTTGTGGAATTGGCAAAGGGATATTTGGAAGCCCATAGAGGGCTATGGTGAAAAAGAAAATATCTTCCGTTCAAAACTGGAAAGAAGCTTTCTGAGAAACTGCTCTGTGTTCTGTTAATTCATCTCACAGAGTTACATCTTTCCCTTCAAGAAGCCTTTCGCTAAGGCTGTTCTTGTGGAATTGGCAAAGGGATATTTGGAAGCCCATAGAGGGCTATGGTGAAAAAGGAAATATCTTCCGTTCAAAACTGGAAAGAAGCTTTCTGAGAAACTGCTCTGTGTTCTGTTAATTCATCTCACAGAGTTACATCTTTCCCTTCAAGAAGCCTTTCGCTAAGGCTGTTCTTGAGGAATTGGCAAAGGGATATTTGGAAGCCCATAGAGGGCTATGGTGAAAAAGGAAATATCTTCCGTTCAAAACTGGAAAGAAGCTTTCTGAGAAACTGCTCTGTGTTCTGTTCATTCATCTCACAGAGTTACATTTTTCCCTTCAAGAAGCCTTTCGCTAAGGCTGTTCTTGTGGAATTGGCAAAGGGATATTTGGAAGCCCATAGAGGGCTATGGTGAAAAAGGAAATATCTTCCGTTCAAAACTGGAAAGAAGCTTTCTGAGAAACTGCTCTGTGTTCTGTTAATTCATCTCACAGAGTTACATCTTTCCCTTCAAGAAGCCTTTATCTAAGGCTGTTCTTGTGGAATTGGCAAAGGGATATTTGGAAGCCCATAGAGGGCTATGGTGAAAAAGAAAATATCTTCCGTTCAAAACTGGAAAGAAGCTTTCTGAGAAACTGCTCTGTGTTCTGTTAATTCATCTCACAGAGTTACATCTTTCCCTTCAAGAAGCCTTTCGCTAAGGCTGTTCTTGTGGAATTGGCAAAGGGATATTTGGAAGCCCATAGACGGCTATGGTGAAAAAGGAAATATCTTCCGTTCAAAACTGGAAAGAAGCTTTCTGAGAAACTGCTCTGTGTTCTGTTCATTCATCTCACAGAGTTACATCTTTCCCTTCAAGAAGCCTTTCGCTAAGGCTGTTCTTGTGGAATTGGCAAAGGGTTATTTGGAAGCCCATAGAGGGCTATGGTGAAAAAGGAAATATCTTCCGTTCAAAACTGGAAAGAAGCTTTCTGAGAAACTGCTCTGTGTTCTGTTAATTCATCTCACAGAGTTACATCTTTCCCTTCAAGAAGCCTTTCGCTAAGGCTGTTCTTGTGGAATTGGCAAAGGGATATTTGGAAGCCCATAGAGGGCTACGGTGAAAAAGGAAATATCTTCCGTTCAAAACTGGAAAGAAGCTTTCTGAGAAACTGCTCTGTGTTCTGTTAATTCATCTCACAGAGTTACATTTTTCCCTTCAAGAAGCCTTTCGCTAAGGCTGTTCTTCTGGAATTGGCAAAGGGATATTTGGAAGCCCATAGAGGGCTATGGTGAAAAAGGAAATATCTTCCGTTCAAAACTGGAAAGAAGCTTTCTGAGAAACTGCTCTGTGTTCTGTTAATTCATCTCACAGAGTTACATCTTTCCCTTCAAGAAGCCTTTCGCTAAGGCTGTTCTTGTGGAATTGGCAAAGGGATATTTGGAAGCCCATAGAGGGCTACGGTGAAAAAGGAAATATCTTCCGTTCAAAACTGGAAAGAAGCTTTCTGAGAAACTGCTCTGTGTTCTGTTCATTCATCTCACAGAGTTACATCTTTCCCTTCAAGAAGCCTTTCGCTAAGGCTGTTCTTGTGGAATTGGCAAAGGGATATTTGGAAGCCCATAGAGGGCTATGGTGAAAAAGGAAATATCTTCCGTTCAAAACTGGAAAGAAGCTTTCTGAGAAACTGCTCTGTGTTCTGTTAATTCATCTCACAGAGTTACATCTTTCCCTTCAAGAAGCCTTTCGCTAAGGCTGTTCTTGTGTAATTGGCAAAGGGATATTTGGAAGCCCATAGAGGGCTATGGTGAAAAAGGAAATATCTTCCGTTCAAAACTGGAAAGAAGCTTTCTGAGAAACTGCTCTGTGTTCTGTTCATTCATCTCACAGAGTTACATCTTTCCCTTCAAGAAGCCTTTCGCTAAGGCTGTTCTTGTGGAATTGGCAAAGGGATATTTGGAAGCCCATAGAGGGCTATGGTGAAATAGGAAATATCTTCCGTTCAAAACTCGAAAGAAGCTTTCTGAGAAACTGCTCTGTGTTCTGTTAATTCATCTCACAGAGTTACATCTTTCCCTTCAAGAAGCCTTTCGCTAAGGCTGTTCTTGTGGAATTGGCAAAGGGATATTTGGAAGCCCATAGAGGGCTATGGTGAAAAAGGAAATATCTTCCGTTCAAAACTGGAAAGAAGCTTTCTGAGAAACTGCTCTGTGTTCTGTTAATTCATCTCACAGAGTTACATATTTCCCTTCAAGAAGCCTTTCGCTAAGGCTGTTCTTGTGGAATTGGCAAAGGGATATTTGGAAGCCCATAGAGGGCTACGGTGAAAAAGGAAATATCTTCTGTTCAAAACTGGAAAGAAGCTTTCTGAGAAACTGCTCTGTGTTCTGTTAATTCATCTCACAGAGTTACATCTTTCCCTTCAAGAAGCCTTTCGCTAAGGCTGTTCTTGTGGAATTGGCAAAGGGATATTTGGAAGCCCTTAGAGGGCTATGGTGAAAAAGGAAATATCTTCCGTTCAAAACTGGAAAGAAGCTTTCTGAGAAACTGCTCTGTGTTCTGTTCATTCATCTCACAGAGTTACATCTTTCCCTTCAAGAAGCCTTTCGCTAAGGATGTTCTTGTGGAATTGGCAAAGGGATATTTGGAAGCCCATAGAGGGCTATGGTGAAAAAGGAAATATCTTCCGTTCAAAACTGGAAAGAAGCTTTCTGAGAAACTGCTCTGTGTTCTGTTAATTCATCTCACAGAGTTACATCTTTCTCTTCAAGAAGCCTTTCGCTAAGGCTGTTCTTGTGGAATTGGCAAAGGGATATTTGGAAGCCCATAGAGGGCTAGGGTGAAAAAGGAAATATCTTCCGTTCAAAACTGGAAAGAATCTTTCTGAGAAACTGCTCTGTGTTCTGTTCATTCATCTCACAGAGTTACATCTTTCCCTTCAAGAAGCCTTTCGCTAAGGCTGTTCTTGTGGAATTGGCAAAGGGATATTTGGAAGCCCATAGAGGGCTATGGTGAAAAAGGAAATATCTTCCGTTCAAAACTGGAAAGAAGCTTTCTGAGAAACTGCTCTGTGTTCTGTTCATTCATCTCACAGAGTTACATCTTTCCCTTCAAGAAGCCTTTCGCTAAGGCTGTTCTTGTGGAATTGGCAAAGGGATCTTTGGAAGCCCATAGAGGGCTACGGTGAAAAAGGAAATATCTTCCGTTCAATACTGGAAAGAAGCTTTCTGAGAAACTGCTCTGTGTTCTGTTCATTCATCTCACAGAGTTACATCTTTCCCTTCAAGAAGCCTTTCGCTAAGGCTGTTCTTGTGGAACTGGCAAAGGGATATTTGGAAGCCCATAGAGGGCTATGGTGAAAAAGGAAATATCTTCCGTTCAAAACTGGAAAGAAGCTTTCTGAGAAACTGCTCTGTGTTCTGTTCATTCATCTCACAGAGTTACATCTTTCCCTTCAAGAAGCCTTTCGCTAAGGATGTTCTTGTGGAATTGGCAAAGGGATATTTGGAAGCCCATAGAGGGCTATGGTGAAAAAGGAAATATCTTCCGTTCAAAACTGGAAAGAAGCTTTCTGAGAAACTGCTCTGTGTTCTGTTAATTCATCTCACAGAGTTACATCTTTCTCTTCAAGAAGCCTTTCGCTAAGGCTGTTCTTGTGGAATTGGCAAAGGGATATTTGGAAGCCCATAGAGGGCTAGGGTGAAAAAGGAAATATCTTCCGTTCAAAACTGGAAAGAATCTTTCTGAGAAACTGCTCTGTGTTCTGTTCATTCATCTCACAGAGTTACATCTTTCCCTTCAAGAAGCCTTTCGCTAAGGCTGTTCTTGTGGAATTGGCAAAGGGATATTTGGAAGCCCATAGAGGGCTATGGTGAAAAAGGAAATATCTTCCGTTCAAAACTGGAAAGAAGCTTTCTGAGAAACTGCTCTGTGTTCTGTTCATTCATCTCACAGAGTTACATCTTTCCCTTCAAGAAGCCTTTCGCTAAGGCTGTTCTTGTGGAATTGGCAAAGGGATCTTTGGAAGCCCATAGAGGGCTACGGTGAAAAAGGAAATATCTTCCGTTCAATACTGGAAAGAAGCTTTCTGAGAAACTGCTCTGTGTTCTGTTCATTCATCTCACAGAGTTACATCTTTCCCTTCAAGAAGCCTTTCGCTAAGGCTGTTCTTGTGGAACTGGCAAAGGGATATTTGGAAGCCCATAGAGGGCTATGGTGAAAAAGGAAATATCTTCCGTTCAAAACTGGAAAGAAGCTTTCTGAGAAACTGCTCTGTGTTCTGTTAATTCATCTCACAGAGTTACATCTTTCCCTTCAAGAAGCCTTTCGCTAAGGCTGTTCTTGTGGAATTGGCAAAGGGATATTTGGAAGCCCATAGAGGGCTATGGTGAAAAAGGAAATATCTTCCGTTCAAAACTGGAAAGAAGCTTTCTGAGAAACTGCTCTGTGTTCTGTTAATTCATCTCACAGAGTTACATCTTTCCCTTCAAGAAGCCTTTCGCTAAGGCTGTTCTTCTGGAATTGGCAAAGGGATATTTGGAAGCCCATAGAGGGCTATGGTGAAAAAGGAAATATCTTCCGTTCAAAACTGGAAAGAAGCTTTCTGAGAAACTGCTCTGTGTTCTGTTAATTCATCTCACAGAGTTACATCTTTCCCTTCAAGAAGCCTTTATCTAAGGCTGTTCTTGTGGAATTGGCAAACGGATATTTGGAAGCCCATAGAGGGCTATGGTGAAAAAGAAAATATCTTCCGTTCAAAACTGGAAAGAAGCTTTCTGAGAAACTGCTCTGTGTTCTGTTAATTCATCTCACTGAGTTACATCTTTCCCTTCAAGAAGCCTTTCGCTAAGACTGTTCTTGTGGAATTGGCAAAGGGATATTTGGAAGCCCATAGACGGCTATGGTGAAAAAGGAAATATCTTCCGTTCAAAACTGGAAAGAAGCTTTCTGAGAAACTGCTCTGTGTTCTGTTCATTCATCTCACAGAGTTACATCTTTCCCTTCAAGAAGCCTTTCGCTAAGGCTGTTCTTGTGGAATTGGCAAAGGGATATTTGGAAGCCCATAGAGGGCTATGGTGAAAAAGGAAATATCTTCCGTTCAAAACTGGAAAGAAGCTTTCTGAGAAACTGCTCTGTGTTCTGTTAATTCATCTCACAGAGTTACATCTTTCCCTTCAAGAAGCCTTTCGCTAAGGCTGTTCTTGTGGAATTGGCAAAGGGATATTTGGAAGCCCATAGAGGGCTATGGTGAAAAAGGAAATATCTGCCGTTCAAAACTGGAAAGAAGCTTTCTGAGAAACTGCTCTGTGTTCTGTTCATTCATCTCACAGAGTTACATCTTTCCCTTCAAGAAGCCTTTCGCTAAGGCTGTTCTTGTGGAATTGGCAAAGGGATATTTGGAAGCCCATAGAGGGCTATGGTGAAAAAGGAAATATCTTCCGTTCAAAACTGGAAAGAAGCTTTCTGAGAAACTGCTCTGTGTTCTGTTAATTAATCTCACAGAGTTACATCTTTCCCTTCAAGAAGCCTTTCGCTAAGGCTGTTCTTGTGGAATTGGCAAAGGGGTATTTGGGAGCCCATAGAGGGCTATGGTGAAAAAGGAAATATCTTCCGTTCAAAACTGGAAAGAAGCTTTCTGAGAAACTGCTCTGTGTTCTGTTCATTCATCTCACAGAGTTACATCTTTCCCTTCAAGAAGCCTTTCGCTAAGGCTGTTCTTGTGGAATTGGCAAAGGGATATTTGGAAGCCCATAGAGGGCTATGGTGAAAAAGGAAATATCTTAGGTTCAAAACTGGAAAGAAGCTTTCTGAGAAACTGCTCTGTGTTCTGTTAATTCATCTCACAGAGTTACATCTTTCCCTTCAAGAAGCCTTTCGCTAAGGCTGTTCTTGTGGAATTGGCAAAGGGATATTTGGAAGCCCATAGAGGGCTATGGTGAAAAAGGAAATATCTTCCGTTCAAAACTGGAAAGAAGCTTTCTGAGAAACTGCTCTGTGTTCTGTTCATTCATCTCACAGAGTTACATCTTTCCCTTCAAGAAGCCTTTCGCTAAGGCTGTTCTTGTGGAATTGGCAAAGGGATATTTGGAAGCCCATAGAGGGCTATGGTGAAAAAGGAAATACCTTCCGTTCAAAACTGGAAAGAAGCTTTCTGAGAAACTGCTCTGTGTTCTGTTAATTCATCTCACAGAGTTACATCTTTCCCTTCAAGAAGCCTTTCGCTAAGGCTGTTCTTGTGGAATTGGCAAAGGGATATTTGGAAGCCCATAGAGGGCTATGGTGAAAAAGGAAATATCTTCCGTTCAAAACTGGAAAGAAGCTTTCTGAGAAACTGCTCTGTGTTCTGTTCATTCATCTCACAGAGTTACATCTTTCCCTTCAAGAAGCCTTTCGCTAAGGCTGTTCTTGTGGAATTGGCAAAGTGATATTTGGAAGCCCATAGAGGGCTAGGGTGAAAAAGGAAATATCTTCCGTTCAAAACTGGAAAGAAGCTTTCTGAGAAACCGCTCTGTGTTCTGTTAATTCATCTCACAGAGTTACGTCTTTCCCTTCAAGAAGCCTTTCGCTAAGGCTGTTCTTGTGGAATTGGCAAAGGGATATTTGGAAGCCCATAGAGGGCTATGGTGAAAAAGGAAATATCTTCCGTTCAAAACTGGAAAGAAACTTTCTGAGAAACTGCTCTGTGTTCTGTTCATTCATCTCACAGAGTTACATCTTTCCCTTCAAGAAGCCTTTCGCTAAGGCTGTTCTTGTGGAATTGGCAAAGGGATATTTGGAAGCCCATAGAGGGCTATGGTGAAAAAGGAAATATCTTCCGTTCAAAACTGGAAAGAAGCTTTCTGAGAAACTGCTCTGTGTTCTGTTCATTCATCTCACAGAGTTACATCTTTCCCTTCAAGAAGCCTTTCGCTAAGGCTGTTCTTGTGGAATTGGCAAAGGGATATTTGGAAGCCCATAGAGGGCTATGGTGAAAAAGGAAATATCTTCCGTTCAAAACTGGAAAGAAGCTTTCTGAGAAACTGCTCTGTGTTCTGTTCATTCATCTCACAGAGTTACATCTTTCCCTTCAAGAAGCCTTTCGCTAAGGCTGTTCTTGTGGAATTGGCAAAGGGATATTTGGAAGCCCATAGAGGGCTATGGTGAAAAAGGAAATATCTTCCGTTCAAAACTGGAAAGAAGCTTTCTCAGAAACTGCTCTGTGTTCTGTTCATTCATCTCACAGAGTTACATCTTTCCCTTCAAAAAGCCTTTCGCTAAGGCTGTTCTTGTGGAATTGGCAAAGGGATATTTGGAAGCCCATAGAGGGCTATGGTGAAAAAGGAAATATCTTCCGTTCAAAACTGGAAAGAAGCTTTCTGAGAAACTGCTCTGTGTTCTGTTCATTCATCTCACAGAGTTACATCTTTCCCTTCAAGAAGCCTTTCGCTAAGGCTGTTCTTGTGGAATTGGCAAAGGGATATTTGGAAGCCCATAGAGGGCTATGGTGAAAAAGGAAATATCTTCCGTTCAAAACTGGAAAGAAACTTTCTGAGAAACTGCTCTGTGTTCTGTTCATTCACCTCACAGAGTTACATCTTTCCCTTCAAGAAGCCTTTCGCTAAGGCTGTTCTTGTGGAATTGGCAAAGGGATATTTGGAAGCCCATAGAGGGCTATGGTGAAAAAGGAAATATCTTCCGTTCAAAACTGGAAAGAAGCTTTCTGAGAAACTGCTCTGTGTTCTGTTAATTCATCTCACAGAGTTACATCTTTCCCTTCAAGAAGCCTTTCGCTAAGGCTGTTCTTGTGGAATTGGCAAAGGGATATTTGGAAGCCCATAGAGGGCTATGGTGAAAAAGGAAATATCTTCCGTTCAAAACTGGAAAGAAGCTTTCTGAGAAACTGCTCTGTGTTCTGTTCATTCATCTCACAGAGTTACATCTTTCCCTTCAAGAAGCCTTTCGCTAAGGCTGTTCTTGTGGAATTGGCAAAGGGATATTTGGAAGCCCATAGAGGGCTATGGTGAAAAAGGAAATATCTTCCGTTCAAAACTGGAAAGAATCTTTCTGAGAAACTGCTCTGTGTTCTGTTCATTCATCTCACAGAGTTACATCTTTCCCTTCAAGAAGCCTTTCGCTAAGGCTGTTCTTGTGGAATTGGCAAAGGGATATTTGGAAGCCCATAGAGGGCTATGGTGAAAAAGGAAATATCTTCCGTTCAAAACTGGAAAGAAGCTTTCTGAGAAACTGCTCTGTGTTCTGTTAATTCATCTCACAGAGTTACATCTTTCCCTTCAAGAAGCCTTTCGCTAAGGCTGTTCTTGTGGAATTGGCAAAGGGATATTTGGAAGCCCATAGAGGGCTATGGTGAAAAAGGAAATATCTTCCGTTCAAAACTGGAAAGAAGCTTTCTGAGAAACTGCTCTGTGTTCTGTTCATTCATCTCACAGAGTTACATCTTTCCCTTCAAGAAGCCTTTCGCTAAGGCTGTTCTTGTGGAATTGGCAAAGGGATATTTGGAAGCCCATAGAGGGCTATGGTGAAAAAGAAAATATCTTCCGTTCAAAACTGGAAAGAAGCTTTCTGAGAAACTGCTCTGTGTTCTGTTAATTCATCTCACAGAGTTACATCTTTCCCTTCAAGAAGCCTTTCGCTAAGGCTGTTCTTGTGGAATTGGCAAAGGGATATTTGGAAGCCCATAGAGGGCTATGGTGAAAAAGGAAATATCTTCCGTTCAAAACTGGAAAGAAGCTTTCTGAGAAACTGCTCTGTGTTCTGTTAATTCATCTGAAAGAGTTACATCTTTCCCTTCAAGAAGCCTTTCGCTAAGGCTGTTCTTGTGGAATTGGCAAAGGGATATTTGGAAGCCCATAGAGGGCTATGGTGAAAAAGGAAATATCTTCCGTTCAAAACTGGAAAGAAGCTTTCTGAGAAACTGCTCTGTGTTCTGTTAATTCATCTCACAGAGTTACATCTTTCCCTTCAAGAAGCCTTTCGCTAAGGCTGTTCTTGTGGAATTGGCAAAGGGATATTTGGAAGCCCATAGAGGGCTATGGTGAAAAAGGAAATATCTTCCGTTCAAAACTGGAAAGAAGCTTTCTGAGAAACTGCTCTGTGTTCTGTTAATTCATCTCACAGAGTTACATCTTTCCCTTCAAGAAGCCTTTCGCTAAGGCTGTTCTTGAGGAATTGGCAAAGGGATATTTGGAAGCCCATAGAGGGCTATGGTGAAAAAGGAAATATCTTCCGTTCAAAACTGGAAAGAAGCTTTCTGAGAAACTGCTCTGTGTTCTGTTAATTCATCTCACAGAGTTACATCTTTCCCTTCAAGGAGCCTTTCGCTAAGGCTGTTCTTGTGGAATTGGCAAAGGGATATTTGGAAGGCCATAGAGGGCTATGGTGAAAAAGGAAATATCTTCCGTTCAAAACTGGAAAGAAGCTTTCTGAGAAACTGCTCTGTGTTCTGTTCATTCATCTCACAGAGTTACATCTTTCCCTTCAAGAAGCCTTTCGCTAAGGCTGTTCTTGTGGAATTGGCAAAGGGATATTTGGAATCCCATAGAGGGCTATGGTGAAAAAGGAAATATCTTCCGTTCAAAACTGGAAAGAAGCTTTCTGAGAAACTGCTCTGTGTTCTGTTAATTCATCTCACAGAGTTACATCTTTCCCTTCAAGAAGCCTTTCGCTAAGGCTGTTCTTGTGGAATTGGCAAAGGGATATTTGGAAGCCCATAGAGGGCTATGGTGAAAAAGGAAATATCTTCCGTTCAAAACTGGAAAGAAGCTTCCTGAGAAACTGCTCTGTGTTCTGTTAATTCATCTGAAAGAGTTACATCTTTCCCTTCAAGAAGCCTTTCGCTAAGGCTGTTCTTGTGGAATTGGCAAAGGGATATTTGGAAGCCCATAGAGGGCTATGGTGAAAAAGGAAATATCTTCCGTTCAAAACTGGAAAGAAGCTTTCTGAGAAACTGCTCTGTGTTCTGTTCATTCATCTGACAGAGTTACATCTTTCCCTTCAAGAAGCCTTTCGCTAAGGCTGTTCTTGAGGAATTGGCAAAGGGATATTTGGAATCCCATAGAGGGCTATGGTGAAAAAGAAAATATCTTCCGTTCAAAACTGGAAAGAAGCTTTCTGAGAAACTGCTCTGTGTTCTGTTAATTCATCTCACAGAGTTACATCTTTCCCTTCAAGAAGCCTTTCGCTAAGGCTGTTCTTGTGAAATTGGCAAAGGGATATTTGGAAGCCCATAGAGGGCTATGTTGAAAAAGGAAATATCTTCCGTTCAAAACTGGAAAGAAGCTTTCTGAGAAACTGCTCTGTGTTCTGTTAATTCATCTCACAGAGTTACATCTTTCCCTTCAAGAAGCCTTTCGCTAAGGCTGTTCTTGAGGAATTGGCAAAGGGATATTTGGAAGCCCATAGAGGGCTATGGTGAAAAAGGAAATATCTTCCGTTCAAAACTGGAAAGAAGCTTTCTGAGAAACTGCTCTGTGTTCTGTTAATTCATCTCACAGAGTTACATCTTTCCCTTCAAGAAGCCTTTCGCTAAGGCTGTTCTTGTGGAATTGGCAAAGGGATATTTGGAAGCCCATAGAGGGCTATGGTGAAAAAGGAAATATCTTCCGTTCAAAACTTGAAAGAATCTTTCTGAGAAACTGCTCTGTGTTCTGTTAATTCATCTGACAGAGTTACATCTTTCCCTTCAAGAAGCCTTTCGCTAAGGCTGTTCTTGTGGAATTGGCAAAGGGATATTTGGAAGCCCATAGAGGGCTATGGTGAAAAAGGAAATATCTTCCGTTCAAAACTGGAAAGAAGCTTTCTGAGAAACTGCTCTGTGTTCTGTTAATTCATCTCATAGAGTTACATCTTTCCCTTCAAGAAGCCTTTCGCTAAGGCTGTTCTTGTGGATTTGGCAAAGGGATATTTGGAAGCCCATAGAGGGCTATGGTGAAAAAGGAAATATCTTCCGTTCAAAACTGGAAAGAAGCTTTCTGAGAAACTGCTCTGTGTTCTGTTAATTCATCTCACAGAGTTACATCTTTCCCTTCAAGAAGCCTTTCGCTAAGGCTGTTCTTGAGGAATTGGCAAAGGGATATTTGGAAGCCCATAGAGGGCTATGGTGAAAAAGGAAATATCTTCCGTTCAAAACTGGAAAGAAGCTTTCTGAGAAACTGCTCTGTGTTCTGTTAATTCATCTCACAGAGTTACATCTTTCCCTTCAAGAAGCCTTTCGCTAAGGCTGTTCTTGTGGAATTGGCAAAGGGATATTTGGAAGCCCATAGAGGGCTATTGTGAAAAAGGAAATATCTTCCGTTCAAAACTGGAAAGAAGCTTTCTGAGAAACTGCTCTGTGTTCTGTTAATTCATCTCACAGAGTTACATCTTTCCCTTCAAGAAGCCTTTCGCTAAGGCTGTTCTTGTGGAATTGGCAAAGGGATATTTGGAAGCCCATAGAGGGCTATGGTGAAAAAGGAAATATCTTCCGTTCAAAACTCGAAAGAAGCTTTCTGAGAAACTGCTCTGTGTTCTGTAAATTCATCTCACAGAGTTACATCTTTCCCTTCAAGAAGCCTTTCGCTAAGGCTGTTCTTGTAGAATTGGCAAAGGGATATTTGGAATCCCATAGAGGGCTATGGTGAAAAAGAAAATATCTTCCGTTCAAAACTGGAAAGAAGCTTTCTGAGAAACTGCTCTGTGTTCTGTTCATTCATCTCACAGAGTTACATCTTTCCCTTCAAGAAGCCTTTCGCTAAGGCTGTTCTTGTGGAATTGGCAAAGGGATATTTGGAAGCCCATAGAGGGCTATGGTGAAAAAGGAAATATCTTCCGTTCAAAACTGGAAAGAAGCTTTCTGAGAAACTGCTCTGTGTTCTGTTAATTCATCTCACAGAGTTACATCTTTCCCTTCAAGAAGCCTTTCGCTAAGGCTGTTCTTGAGGAATTGGCAAAGGGATATTTGGAAGCCCATAGAGGGCTATGGTGAAAAAGGAAATATCTTCCGTTCAAAACTGGAAAGAAGCTTTCTGAGAAACTGCTCTGTGTTCTGTTAATTCATCTCACAGAGTTACATCTTTCCCTTCAAGAAGCCTTTCGCTAAGGCTGTTCTTGTGGAATTGGCAAAGGGATATTTGGAAGCCCATAGAGGGCTATGGTGAAAAAGGAAATATCTTCCGTTCAAAACTGGAAAGAATCTTTCTGAGAAACTGCTCTGTGTTCTGTTCATTCATCTCACAGAGTTACATCTTTCCCTTCAAGAAGCCTTTCGCTAAGTCTGTTCTTGTGGAATTGGCAAAGGGATATTTGGAAGCCCATAGAGGGCTATAGTGAAAAAGGAAATATCTTCCGTTCAAAACTGGAAACAAGCTTTCTGAGAAACTGCTCTGTGTTCTGTTAATTCATCTCACAGTGTTACATCTTTCCCTTCAAGAAGCCTTTCGCTAAGGCTGTTCTTGTGGAATTGGCAAAGGGATATTTGGAAGCCCATAGAGGGCTATGGTGAAAAAGGAAATATCTTCCGTTCAAAACTGGAAAGAAGCTTTCTGAGAAACTGCTCTGTGTTCTGTTAATTCATCTCACAGAGTTACATCTTTCCCTTCAAGAAGCCTTTCGCTAAGGCTGTTCTTGTGGAATTGGCAAAGGGATATTTGGAAGCCCCTAGAGGGCTATGGTGAAAAAGAAAATATCTTCCGTTCAAAACTGGAAAGAAGCTTTCTGAGAAACTGCTCTGTGTTCTGTTCATTCATCTCACAGAGTTACATCTTTCCCTTCAAGAAGCCTTTCGCTAAGGCTGTTCTTGTGGAATTGGCAAAGGGATATTTGGAAGCCCATGGAGGGCTATGGTGAAAAACGAAATATCTTCCGTTCAAAACTGGAAAGAAGCTTTCTGAGAAACTGCTCTGTGTTCTGTTAATTCATCTCACAGAGTTACATCTTTCCCTTCAAGAAGCCTTTCGCTAAGGCAGTTCTTGTGGAATTGGCAAAGGGATATTTGGAAGCCCATAGAGGGCTATGGTGAAAAAGGAAATATCTTCCGTTCAAAACTGGAAAGAAGCTTTCTGAGAAACTGCTCTGTGTTCTGTTAATTCATCTCACAGAGTTACATCTTTCCCTTCAAGAAGCCTTTCGCTAAGGCTGTTCTTGTGGAATTGGCAAAGGGATATTTGGAAGCCCATAGAGGGCTACGGTGAAAAAGGAAATATCTTCCGTTCAAAACTGGAAAGAAGCTTTCTGAGAAACTGCTCTGTGTTCTGTTCATTCATCTCACAGAGTTACATCTTTCCCTTCAAGAAGCCTTTCGCTAAGGCTGTTCTTGTGGAATTGGCAAAGGGATATTTCGAAGCCCATAGAGGGCTATGGTGAAAAAGGAAATATCTTCCGTTCAAAACTGGAAAGAAGCTTTCTGAGAAACTGCTCTGTGTTCTGTTCATTCATCTCACAGAGTTACATCTTTCCCTTCAAGAAGCCTTTCGCTAAGGCTGTTCTTGTGGAATTGGCAAAGGGATATTTGGAAGCCCATAGAGGGCTATGGTGAAAAAGGAAATATCTTCCGTTCAAAACTGGAAAGAAGCTTTCTGAGAAACTGCTCTGTGTTCTGTTAATTCATCTCACAGAGTTACATCTTTCCCTTCAAGAAGCCTTTCGCTAAGGCTGTTCTTGTGGAATTGGCAAAGGGATATTTGGAAGCCCATAGAGGGCTATGGTGAAAAAGGAAATATCTGCCGTTCAAAACTGGAAAGAAGCTTTCTGAGAAACTGCTCTGTGTTCTGTTCATTCATCTCACAGAGTTACATCTTTCCCTTCAAGAAGCCTTTCGCTAAGGCTGTTCTTGTGGAATTGGCAAAGGGATATTTGGAAGCCCATAGAGGGCTATGGTGAAAAAGGAAATATCTTCCGTTCAAAACTGGAAAGAAGCTTTCTGAGAAACTGCTCTGTGTTCTGTTAATTCATCTCACAGAGTTACATCTTTCCCTTCAAGAAGCCTTTCGCTAAGGCTGTTCTTGTGGAATTGGCAAAGGGGTATTTGGGAGCCCATAGAGGGCTATGGTGAAAAAGGAAATATCTTCCGTTCAAAACTGGAAAGAAGCTTTCTGAGAAACTGCTCTGTGTTCTGTTCATTCATCTCACAGAGTTACATCTTTCCCTTCAAGAAGCCTTTCGCTAAGGCTGTTCTTGTGGAATTGGCAAAGGGATATTTGGAAGCCCATAGAGGGCTATGGTGAAAAAGGAAATATCTTCCGTTCAAAACTGGAAAGAAGCTTTCTGAGAAACTGCTCTGTGTTCTGTTAATTCATCTGACAGAGTTACATCTTTCCCTTCAAGAAGCCTTTCGCTAAGGCTGTTCTTGTGGAATTGGCAAAGGGATATTTGGAAGCCCATAGAGGGCTATGGTGAAAAAGGAAATATCTTCCGTTCAAAACTGGAAAGAAGCTTTCTGAGAAACTGCTCTGTGTTCTGTTAATTCATCTCACAGAGTTACATCTTTCCCTTCAAGAAGCCTTTCGCTAAGGCTGTTCTTGAGGAATTGGCAAAGGGATATTTGGAAGCCCATAGAGGGCTATGGTGAAAAAGGAAATATCTTCCGTTCAAAACTGGAAAGAAGCTTTCTGAGAAACTGCTCTGTGTTCTGTTAATTCATCTCACAGAGTTACATTTTTCCCTTCAAGAAGCCTTTCGCTAAGGCTGTTCTTGTGGAATTGGCAAAGGGATATTTGGAAGCCCATAGAGGGCTATGGTGAAAAAGGAAATATCTTCCGTTCAAAACTGGAAAGAAGCTTTCTGAGAAACTGCTCTGTGTTCTGTTCATTCATCTCACAGAGTTACATCTTTCCCTTCAAGAAGCCTTTCGCTAAGGCTGTTCTTGTGGAATTGGCAAAGGGATATTTGGAAGCCCATAGAGGGCTATGGTGAAAAAGGAAATATCTTCCGTTCAAAACTGGAAAGAAGCTTTCTGAGAAACTGCTCTGTGTTCTGTTAATTCATCTCACAGAGTTACATCTTTCCCTTCAAGAAGCCTTTCGCTAAGGCTGTTCTTGTGGATTTGGCAAAGGGATATTTGGAAGCCCATAGAGGGCTTTGGTGAAAAAGGAAATATCTTGCGTTCAAAACCGGAAAGAAGCTTTCTGAGAAACTGCTCTGTGTTCTGTTAATTCATCTCACAGAGTTACATCTTTCCCTTCAAGAAGCCTTTCGCTAAGGCTGTTCTTGAGGAATTGGCAAAGGGATATTTGGAAGCCCATAGAGGGCTATGGTGAAAAAGGAAATATCTTCCGTTCAAAACTGGAAAGAAGCTTTCTGAGAAACTGCTCTGTGTTCTGTTAATTCATCTCACAGAGTTACATCTTTCCCTTCAAGAAGCCTTTCGCTAAGGCTGTTCTTGTGGAATTGGCAAAGGGATATTTGGAAGCCCATAGAGGGCTATGGTGAAAAAGGAAATATCTTCCGTTCAAAACTTGAAAGAATCTTTCTGAGAAACTGCTCTGTGTTCTGTTAATTCATCTGACAGAGTTACATCTTTCCCTTCAAGAAGCCTTTCGCTAAGGCTGTTCTTGTGGAATTGGCAAAGGGATATTTGGAAGCCCATAGAGGGCTATGGTGAAAAAGGAAATATCTTCCGTTCAAAACTGGAAAGAAGCTTTCTGAGAAACTGCTCTGTGTTCTGTTAATTCATCTCATAGAGTTACATCTTTCCCTTCAAGAAGCCTTTCGCTAAGGCTGTTCTTGTGGATTTGGCAAAGGGATATTTGGAAGCCCATAGAGGGCTATGGTGAAAAAGGAAATATCTTCCGTTCAAAACTGGAAAGAAGCTTTCTGAGAAACTGCTCTGTGTTCTGTTAATTCATCTCACAGAGTTACATCTTTCCCTTCAAGAAGCCTTTCGCTAAGGCTGTTCTTGAGGAATTGGCAAAGGGATATTTGGAAGCCCATAGAGGGCTATGGTGAAAAAGGAAATATCTTCCGTTCAAAACTGGAAAGAAGCTTTCTGAGAAACTGCTCTGTGTTCTGTTAATTCATCTCACAGAGTTACATCTTTCCCTTCAAGAAGCCTTTCGCTAAGGCTGTTCTTGTGGAATTGGCAAAGGGATATTTGGAAGCCCATAGAGGGCTATTGTGAAAAAGGAAATATCTTCCGTTCAAAACTGGAAAGAAGCTTTCTGAGAAACTGCTCTGTGTTCTGTTAATTCATCTCACAGAGTTACATCTTTCCCTTCAAGAAGCCTTTCGCTAAGGCTGTTCTTGTGGAATTGGCAAAGGGATATTTGGAAGCCCATAGAGGGCTATGGTGAAAAAGGAAATATCTTCCGTTCAAAACTCGAAAGAAGCTTTCTGAGAAACTGCTCTGTGTTCTGTAAATTCATCTCACAGAGTTACATCTTTCCCTTCAAGAAGCCTTTCGCTAAGGCTGTTCTTGTAGAATTGGCAAAGGGATATTTGGAATCCCATAGAGGGCTATGGTGAAAAAGAAAATATCTTCCGTTCAAAACTGGAAAGAAGCTTTCTGAGAAACTGCTCTGTGTTCTGTTCATTCATCTCACAGAGTTACATCTTTCCCTTCAAGAAGCCTTTCGCTAAGGCTGTTCTTGTGGAATTGGCAAAGGGATATTTGGAAGCCCATAGAGGGCTATGGTGAAAAAGGAAATATCTTCCGTTCAAAACTGGAAAGAAGCTTTCTGAGAAACTGCTCTGTGTTCTGTTAATTCATCTCACAGAGTTACATCTTTCCCTTCAAGAAGCCTTTCGCTAAGGCTGTTCTTGAGGAATTGGCAAAGGGATATTTGGAAGCCCATAGAGGGCTATGGTGAAAAAGGAAATATCTTCCGTTCAAAACTGGAAAGAAGCTTTCTGAGAAACTGCTCTGTGTTCTGTTAATTCATCTCACAGAGTTACATCTTTCCCTTCAAGAAGCCTTTCGCTAAGGCTGTTCTTGTGGAATTGGCAAAGGGATATTTGGAAGCCCATAGAGGGCTATGGTGAAAAAGGAAATATCTTCCGTTCAAAACTGGAAAGAATCTTTCTGAGAAACTGCTCTGTGTTCTGTTCATTCATCTCACAGAGTTACATCTTTCCCTTCAAGAAGCCTTTCGCTAAGTCTGTTCTTGTGGAATTGGCAAAGGGATATTTGGAAGCCCATAGAGGGCTATAGTGAAAAAGGAAATATCTTCCGTTCAAAACTGGAAACAAGCTTTCTGAGAAACTGCTCTGTGTTCTGTTAATTCATCTCACAGTGTTACATCTTTCCCTTCAAGAAGCCTTTCGCTAAGGCTGTTCTTGTGGAATTGGCAAAGGGATATTTGGAAGCCCATAGAGGGCTATGGTGAAAAAGGAAATATCTTCCGTTCAAAACTGGAAAGAAGCTTTCTGAGAAACTGCTCTGTGTTCTGTTAATTCATCTCACAGAGTTACATCTTTCCCTTCAAGAAGCCTTTCGCTAAGGCTGTTCTTGTGGAATTGGCAAAGGGATATTTGGAAGCCCATAGAGGGCTATGGTGAAAAAGAAAATATCTTCCGTTCAAAACTGGAAAGAAGCTTTCTGAGAAACTGCTCTGTGTTCTGTTCATTCATCTCACAGAGTTACATCTTTCCCTTCAAGAAGCCTTTCGCTAAGGCTGTTCTTGTGGAATTGGCAAAGGGATATTTGGAAGCCCATGGAGGGCTATGGTGAAAAACGAAATATCTTCCGTTCAAAACTGGAAAGAAGCTTTCTGAGAAACTGCTCTGTGTTCTGTTAATTCATCTCACAGAGTTACATCTTTCCCTTCAAGAAGCCTTTCGCTAAGGCAGTTCTTGTGGAATTGGCAAAGGGATATTTGGAAGCCCATAGAGGGCTATGGTGAAAAAGGAAATATCTTCCGTTCAAAACCGGAAAGAAGCTTTCTGAGAAACTGCTCTGTGTTCTGTTAATTCATCTCACAGAGTTACATCTTTCCCTTCAAGAAGCCTTTCGCTAAGGCTGTTCTTGTGGAATTGGCAAAGGGATATTTGGAAGCCCATAGAGGGCTACGGTGAAAAAGGAAATATCTTCCGTTCAAAACTGGAAAGAAGCTTTCTGAGAAACTGCTCTGTGTTCTGTTCATTCATCTCACAGAGTTACATCTTTCCCTCCAAGAAGCCTTTCGCTAAGGCTGTTCTTGTGGAATTGGCAAAGGGATATTTCGAAGCCCATAGAGGGCTATGGTGAAAAAGGAAATATCTTCCGTTCAAAACTGGAAAGAAGCTTTCTGAGAAACTGCTCTGTGTTCTGTTCATTCATCTCACAGAGTTACATCTTTCCCTTCAAGAAGCCTTTCGCTAAGGCTGTTCTTGTGGAATTGGCAAAGGGATATTTGGAAGCCCATAGAGGGCTATGGTGAAAAAGGAAATATCTTCCGTTCAAAACTGGAAAGAAGCTTTCTGAGAAACTGCTCTGTGTTCTGTTAATTCATCTCACAGAGTTACATCTTTCCCTTCAAGAAGCCTTTCGCTAAGGCTGTTCTTGTGGAATTGGCAAAGGGATATTTGGAAGCCCATAGAGGGCTATGGTGAAAAAGGAAATATCTGCCGTTCAAAACTGGAAAGAAGCTTTCTGAGAAACTGCTCTGTGTTCTGTTCATTCATCTCACAGAGTTACATCTTTCCCTTCAAGAAGCCTTTCGCTAAGGCTGTTCTTGTGGAATTGGCAAAGGGATATTTGGAAGCCCATAGAGGGCTATGGTGAAAAAGGAAATATCTTCCGTTCAAAACTGGAAAGAAGCTTTCTGAGAAACTGCTCTGTGTTCTGTTAATTCATCTCACAGAGTTACATCTTTCCCTTCAAGAAGCCTTTCGCTAAGGCTGTTCTTGTGGAATTGGCAAAGGGGTATTTGGGAGAACATAGAGGGCTATGGTGAAAAAGGAAATATCTTCCGTTCAAAACTGGAAAGAAGCTTTCTGAGAAACTGCTCTGTGTTCTGTTCATTCATCTCACAGAGTTACATCTTTCCCTTCAAGAAGCCTTTCGCTAAGGCTGTTCTTGTGGAATTGGCAAAGGGATATTTGGAAGCCCATAGAGGGCTATGGTGAAAAAGGAAATATCTTCCGTTCAAAACTGGAAAGAAGCTTTCTGAGAAACTGCTCTGTGTTCTGTTAATTCATCTGACAGAGTTACATCTTTCCCTTCAAGAAGCCTTTCGCTAAGGCTGTTCTTGTGGAATTGGCAAAGGGATATTTGGAAGCCCATAGAGGGCTATGGTGAAAAAGGAAATATCTTCCGTTCAAAACTGGAAAGAAGCTTTCTGAGAAACTGCTCTGTGTTCTGTTAATTCATCTCACAGAGTTACATCTTTCCCTTCAAGAAGCCTTTCGCTAAGGCTGTTCTTGAGGAATTGGCAAAGGGATATTTGGAAGCCCATAGAGGGCTATGGTGAAAAAGGAAATATCTGCCGTTCAAAACTGGAAAGAAGCTTTCTGAGAAACTGCTCTGTGTTCTGTTAATTCATCTGACAGAGTTACATCTTTCCCTTCAAGAAGCCTTTCGCTAAGGCTGTTCTTGTGGATTTGGCAAAGGGATATTTGGAAGCCCATAGAGGGCTTTGGTGAAAAAGGAAATATCTTGCGTTCAAAACCGGAAAGAAGCTTTCTGAGAAACTGCTCTGTGTTCTGTTAATTCATCTCACAGAGTTACATCTTTCCCTTCAAGAAGCCTTTCGCTAAGGCTGTTCTTGAGAAATTGGCAAAGGGATATTTGGAAGCCCATAGAGGGCTATGGTGAAAAAGGAAATATCTTCCGTTCAAAACTGGAAAGAAGCTTTCTGAGAAACTGCTCTGTGTTCTGTTAATTCATCTCACAGAGTTACATCTTTCCCTTCAAGAAGCCTTTCGCTAAGGCTGTTCTTGTGGAATTGGCAAAGGGATATTTGGAAGCCCATAGAGGGCTATGGTGAAAAAGGAAATATCTTCCGTTCAAAACTGGAAAGAAGCTTTCTGAGAAACTGCTCTGTGTTCTGTTAATTCATCTCACAGAGTTACATCTTTCCCTTCAAGAAGACTTTCGCTAAGGCTGTTCTTGTGGAATTGGCAAAGGGATATTTGGAAGCCCATAGAGGGCTATGGTGAAAAAGGAAATATCTTCCGTTCAAAACTCGAAAGAAGCTTTCTGAGAAACTGCTCTGTGTTCTGTTCATTCATCTCACAGAGTTACATCTTTCCCTTCAAGAAGCCTTTCGCTAAGGCTGTTCTTGTAGAATTGGCAAAGGGATATTTGGAAGCCCATAGAGGGCTATGGTGAAAAAGAAAATATCTTCCGTTCAAAACTGGAAAGAAGCTTTCTGAGAAACTGCTCTGTGTTCTGTTAATTCATCTCACAGAGTTACATCTTTCCCTTCAAGAAGCCTTTCGCTAAGGCTGTTCTTGTGGAATTGGCAAAGGGATATTTGGAAGCCCATAGAGGGCTATGGTGAAAAAGGAAATATCTTCCGTTCAAAACTGGAAAGAATCTTTCTGAGAAACTGCTCTGTGTTCTGTTCATTCATCTGACAGAGTTACATCTTTCCCTTCAAGAAGCCTTTCGCTAAGGCTGTTCTTGTGGAATTCGCAAAGGGATATTTGGAAGCCCATAGAGGGCTATGGTGAAAAAGGAAATATCTTCCGTTCAAAACTGGAAAGAAGCTTTCTGAGAAACTGCTCTGTGTTCTCTTAATTCATCTCACAGAGTTACATCTTTCCCTTCAAGAAGCCTTTCGCTAAGGCTTTTCTTGTGGAATTGGCAAAGGGATATTTGGAAGCCCCTAGAGGGCTATGGTGAAAAAGGAAATATCTTCCGTTCAATACTGGAAAGAAGCTTTCTGAGAAACTGCTCTGTGTTCTGTTCATTCATCTCACAGAGTTACATCTTTCCCTTCAAGAAGCCTTTCGCTAAGGCTGTTCTTGTGGAATTGGCAAAGTGATATTTGGAAGCCCATAGAGGGCTAGGGTGAAAAAGGAAATATCTTCCGTTCAAAACTGGAAAGAAGCTTTCTGAGAAACCGCTCTGTGTTCTGTTAATTCATCTCACAGAGTTACGTCTTTCCCTTCAAGAAGCCTTTCGCTAAGGCTGTTCTTGTGGAATTGGCAAAGGGATATTTGGAAGCCCATAGAGGGCTATGGTGAAAAAGGAAATATCTTCCGTTCAAAACTGGGAAGAAGCTTTCTGAGAAACTGCTCTGTGTTCTGTTCATTCATCTCACAGAGTTACATCTTTCCCTTCAAGAAGCCTTTCGCTAAGGCTGTTCTTGTGGAATTGGCAAAGGGATATTTGGAAGCCCATAGAGGGCTATGGTGAAAAAGGAAATATCTTCCGTTCAAAACTGGAAAGAAGCTTTCTGAGAAACTGCTCTGTGTTCTGTTAATTCATCTCACAGAGTTACATCTTTCCCTTCAAGAAGCCTTTCGCTAAGGCTGTTCTTGTGGAATTGGCAAAGGGATATTTGGAAGCTCATAGAGGGCTATGGTGAAAAAGGAAATATCTTCCGTTCAAAACTGGAAAGAAGCTTTCTGAGAAACTGCTCTGTGTTCTGTTAATTCATCTCACAGAGTTACATCTTTCCCTTCAAGAAGCCTTTCGCTAAGGCTGTTCTTGAGGAATTGGCAAAGGGATATTTGGAAGCCCATAGAGGGCTATGGTGAAAAAGGAAATATCTTCCGTTCAAAACTGGAAAGAAGCTTTCTGAGAAACTGCTCTGTGTTCTGTTCATTCATCTCACAGAGTTACATCTTTCCCTTCAAGAAGCCTTTCGCTAAGGCTGTTCTTGTGGAATTGGCAAAGGGATATTTGGAAGCCCATAGAGGGCTATGGTGAAAAAGGAAATATCTTCCGTTCAAAACTGGAAAGAAGCTTTCTGAGAAACTGCTCTGTGTTCTGTTAATTCATCTCACAGAGTTACATCTTTCCCTTCAAGAAGACTTTCGCTAAGGCTGTTCTTGTGGAATTGGCAAAGGGATATTTGGAAGCCCATAGAGGGCTACGGTGAAAGAGGAAATATCTTCCGTTCAAAACTGGAAAGAAGCTTTCTGAGAAACTGCTCTGTGTTCTGTTAATTCATCTCACAGAGTTACATCTTTCCCTTCAAGAAGCCTTTCGCTAAGGCTGTTCTTGTGGAATTGGCAAAGGGATATTTGGAAGAACATAGAGGGCTATGGTGAAAAAGGAAATATCTTCTGTTCAAAAGAAGATGAAAAAGGAAATATCTTCCGTTCAAAACTGGAAAGAAGCTTTCTGAGAAACTGCTCTCTGTTCTGTTAATTCATCTCACAGAGTTACATCTTTCCCTTCAAGAAGCCTTTCGCTAAGGCTGTTCTTGTGGAATTGGCAAAGGGATATTTGGAAGCCCATAGAGGGCTATGGTGAAAAAGGAAATATCTGCCGTTCAAAACTGGAAAGAAGCTTTCTGAGAAACTGCTCTGTGTTCTGTTCATTCATCTCACAGAGTTACATCTTTCCCTTCAAGAAGCCTTTCGCTAAGGCTGTTCTTGTGGAATTGGCAAAGGGATATTTGGAAGCCCATAGAGGGCTATGGTGAAAAAGGAAATATCTTCCGTTCAAAACTGGAAAGAAGCTTTCTGAGAAACTGCTCTGTGTTCTGTTAATTCATCTCACAGAGTTACATCTTTCCCTTCAAGAAGCCTTTCGCTAAGGCTGTTCTTGTGGAATTGGCAAAGGGGTATTTGGGAGCCCATAGAGGGCTATGGTGAAAAAGGAAATATCTTCCGTTCAAAACTGGAAAGAAGCTTTCTGAGAAACTGCTCTGTGTTCTGTTCATTCATCTCACAGAGTTACATCTTTCCCTTCAAGAAGCCTTTCGCTAAGGCTGTTCTTGTGGAATTGGCAAAGGGATATTTGGAAGCCCATAGAGGGCTATGGTGAAAAAGGAAATATCTGCCGTTCAAAACTGGAAAGAAGCTTTCTGAGAAACTGCTCTGTGTTCTGTTCATTCATCTCACAGAGTTACATCTTTCCCTTCAAGAAGCCTTTCGCTAAGGCTGTTCTTGTGGAATTGGCAAAGGGATATTTGGAAGCCCATAGAGGGCTATGGTGAAAAAGGAAATATCTTCCGTTCAAAACTGGAAAGAAGCTTTCTGAGAAACTGCTCTGTGTTCTGTTAATTCATCTCACAGAGTTACATCTTTCCCTTCAAGAAGCCTTTCGCTAAGGCTGTTCTTGTGGAATTGGCAAAGGGGTATTTGGGAGCCCATAGAGGGCTATGGTGAAAAAGGAAATATCTTCCGTTCAAAACTGGAAAGAAGCTTTCTGAGAAACTGCTCTGTGTTCTGTTCATTCATCTCACAGAGTTACATCTTTCCCTTCAAGAAGCCTTTCGCTAAGGCTGTTCTTGTGGAATTGGCAAAGGGATATTTGGAAGCCCATAGAGGGCTATGGTGAAAAAGGAAATATCTTCCGTTCAAAACTGGAAAGAAGCTTTCTGAGAAACTGCTCTGTGTTCTGTTAATTCATCTCACAGAGTTACATCTTTCCCTTCAAGAAGCCTTTCGCTAAGGCTGTTCTTGTGGAATTGGCAAAGGGATATTTGGAAGCCCATAGAGGGCTATGGTGAAAAAGGAAATATCTTCCGTTCAAAACTGGAAAGAAGCTTTCTGAGAAACTGCTCTGTGTTCTGTTCATTCATCTCACAGAGTTACATCTTTCCCTTCAAGAAGCCTTTCGCTAAGGCTGTTCTTGTGTAATTGGCAAAGGGATATTTGGAAGCCCATAGAGGGCTATGGTGAAAAAGGAAATACCTTCCGTTCAAAACTGGAAAGAAGCTTTCTGAGAAACTGCTCTGTGTTCTGTTAATTCATCTCACAGAGTTACATCTTTCCCTTCAAGAAGCCTTTCGCTAAGGCTGTTCTTGTGGAATTGGCAAAGGGATATTTGGAAGCCCATAGAGGGCTATGGTGAAAAAGGAAATATCTTCCGTTCAAAACTGGAAAGAAGCTTTCTGAGAAACTGCTCTGTGTTCTGTTCATTCATCTCACAGAGTTACATCTTTCCCTTCAAGAAGCCTTTCGCTAAGGCTGTTCTTGTGGAATTGGCAAAGTGATATTTGGAAGCCCATAGAGGGCTAGGGTGAAAAAGGAAATATCTTCCGTTCAAAACTGGAAAGAAGCTTTCTGAGAAACCGCTCTGTGTTCTGTTAATTCATCTCACAGAGTTACGTCTTTCCCTTCAAGAAGCCTTTCGCTAAGGCTGTTCTTGTGGAATTGGCAAAGGGATATTTGGAAGCCCATAGAGGGCTATGGTGAAAAAGGAAATATCTTCCGTTCAAAACTGGAAAGAAACTTTCTGAGAAACTGCTCTGTGTTCTGTTCATTCATCTCACAGAGTTACATCTTTCCCTTCAAGAAGCCTTTCGCTAAGGCTGTTCTTGTGGAATTGGCAAAGGGATATTTGGAAGCCCATAGAGGGCTATGGTGAAAAAGGAAATATCTTCCGTTCAAAACTGGAAAGAAGCTTTCTGAGAAACTGCTCTGTGTTCTGTTCATTCATCTCACAGAGTTACATCTTTCCCTTCAAGAAGCCTTTCGCTAAGGCTGTTCTTGTGGAATTGGCAAAGGGATATTTGGAAGCCCATAGAGGGCTATGGTGAAAAAGGAAATATCTTCCGTTCAAAACTGGAAAGAAACTTTCTGAGAAACTGCTCTGTGTTCTGTTCATTCACCTCACAGAGTTACATCTTTCCCTTCAAGAAGCCTTTCGCTAAGGCTGTTCTTGTGGAATTGGCAAAGGGATATTTGGAAGCCCATAGAGGGCTATGGTGAAAAAGGAAATATCTTCCGTTCAAAACTGGAAAGAAGCTTTCTGAGAAACTGCTCTGTGTTCTGTTAATTCGTCTCACAGAGTTACATCTTTCCCTTCAAGAAGCCTTTCGCTAAGGCTGTTCTTGTGGAATTGGCAAAGGGATATTTGGAAGCCCATAGAGGGCTATGGTGAAAAAGGAAATATCTTCCGTTCAAAACTGGAAAGAAGCTTTCTGAGAAACTGCTCTGTGTTCTGTTCATTCATCTCACAGAGTTACATCTTTCCCTTCAAGAAGCCTTTCGCTAAGGCTGTTCTTGTGGAATTGGCAAAGGGATATTTGGAAGCCCATAGAGGGCTATGGTGAAAAAGGAAATATCTTCCGTTCAAAACTGGAAAGAAACTTTCTGAGAAACTGCTCTGTGTTCTGTTCATTCACCTCACAGAGTTACATCTTTCCCTTCAAGAAGCCTTTCGCTAAGGCTGTTCTTGTGGAATTGGCAAAGGGATATTTGGAAGCCCATAGAGGGCTATGGTGAAAAAGGAAATATCTTCCGTTCAAAACTGGAAAGAAGCTTTCTGAGAAACTGCTCTGTGTTCTGTTAATTCATCTCACAGAGTTACATCTTTCCCTTCAAGAAGCCTTTCGCTAAGGCTGTTCTTGTGGAATTGGCAAAGGGATATTTGGAAGCCCATAGAGGGCTATGGTGAAAAAGGAAATATCTTCCGTTCAAAACTGGAAAGAAGCTTTCTGAGAAACTGCTCTGTGTTCTGTTCATTTATCTCACAGAGTTACATCTTTCCCTTCAAGAAGCCTTTCGCTAAGGCTGTTCTTGTGGAATTGGCAAAGGGATATTTGGAAGCCCATAGAGGGCTATGGTGAAAAAGGAAATATCTTCCGTTCAAAACTGGAAAGAATCTTTCTGAGAAACTGCTCTGTGTTCTGTTCATTCATCTCACAGAGTTACATCTTTCCCTTCAAGAAGCCTTTCGCTAAGGCTGTTCTTGTGGAATTGGCAAAGGGATATTTGGAAGCCCATAGAGGGCTATGGTGAAAAAGGAAATATCTTCCGTTCAAAACTGGAAAGAAGCTTTCTGAGAAACTGCTCTGTGTTCTGTTAATTCATCTCACAGAGTTACATCTTTCCCTTCAAGAAGCCTTTCGCTAAGGCTGTTCTTGTGGAATTGGCAAAGGGATATTTGGAAGCCCATAGAGGGCTATGGTGAAAAAGGAAATATCTTCCGTTCAAAACTGGAAAGAAGCTTTCTGAGAAACTGCTCTGTGTTCTGTTCATTCATCTCACAGAGTTACATCTTTCCCTTCAAGAAGCCTTTCGCTAAGGCTGTTCTTGTGGAATTGGCAAAGGGATATTTGGAATCCCATAGAGGGCTATGGTGAAAAAGAAAATATCTTCCGTTCAAAACTGGAAAGAAGCTTTCTGAGAAACTGCTCTGTGTTCTGTTAATTCATCTCACAGAGTTACATCTTTCCCTTCAAGAAGCCTTTCGCTAAGGCTGTTCTTGTGGAATTGGCAAAGGGATATTTGGAAGCCCATAGAGGGCTATGGTGAAAAAGGAAATATCTTCCGTTCAAAACTGGAAAGAAGCTTTCTGAGAAACTGCTCTGTGTTCTGTTAATTCATCTCACAGAGTTACATCTTTCCCTTCAAGAAGCCTTTCGCTAAGGCTGTTCTTGTGGAATTGGCAAAGGGATATTTGGAAGCCCATAGAGGGCTATGGTGAAAAAGGAAATATCTGCCGTTCAAAACTGGAAAGAAGCTTTCTGAGAAACTGCTCTGTGTTCTGTTAATTCATCTCACAGAGTTACATCTTTCCCTTCAAGAAGCCTTTCGCTAAGGCTGTTCTTGAGGAATTGGCAAAGGGATATTTGGAAGCCCATAGAGGGCTATGGTGAAAAAGGAAATATCTTCCGTTCAAAACTGGAAAGAAGCTTTCTGAGAAACTGCTCTGTGTTCTGTTAATTCATCTCACAGAGTTACATCTTTCCCTTCAAGAAGCCTTTCGCTAAGGCTGTTCTTGTGGAATTGGCAAAGGGATATTTGGAATCCCATAGAGGGCTATGGTGAAAAAGGAAATATCTTCCGTTCAAAACTGGAAAGAAGCTTTCTGAGAAACTGCTCTGTGTTCTGTTAATTCATCTCACAGAGTTACATCTTTCCCTTCAAGAAGTCTTTAGCTAAGGCTGTTCTTGTGGAATTGGCAAACGGATATTTGGAAGCCCATAGAGGGCTATGGTGAAAAAGAAAATATCTTCCGTTCAAAACTGGAAAGAAGCTTTCTGAGAAACTGCTCTGTGTTCTGTTAATTCATCTCACTGAGTTACATCTTTCCCTTCAAGAAGCCTTTAGCTAAGACTGTTCTTGTGGAATTGGCAAAGGGATATTTGGAAGCCCATAGACGGCTATGGTGAAAAAGGAAATATCTTCCGTTCAAAACTGGAAAGAAGCTTTCTGAGAAACTGCTCTGTGTTCTGTTCATTCATCTCACAGAGTTACATCTTTCCCTTCAAGAAGCCTTTCTCTAAGGCAGTTCTTGTGGAATTGGCAAAGGGATATTTGGAAGCCCATAGAGGGCTATGGTGAAAAAGGAAATATCTTCCGTTCAAAACTGGAAAGAAGCTTTCTGAGAAACTGCTCTGTGTTCTGTTAATTCATCTCACAGAGTTACATCTTTCCCTTCAAGAAGCCTTTCGCTAAGGCTGTTCTTGTGGAATTGGCAAAGGGATATTTGGAAGCCCATAGAGGGCTACGGTGAAAAAGGAAATATCTTCCGTTCAAAACTGGAAAGAAGCTTTCTGAGAAACTGCTCTGTGTTCTGTTCATTCATCTCACAGAGTTACATCTTTCCCTTCAAGAAGCCTTTCGCTAAGGCTGTTCTTGTGGAATTGGCAAAGGGATATTTGGAAGCCCATAGAGGGCTATGGTGAAAAAGGAAATATCTTCCGTTCAAAACTGGAAAGAAGCTTTCTGAGAAACTGCTCTGTGTTCTGTTAATTCATCTCACAGAGTTACATCTTTCCCTTCAAGAAGCCTTTCGCTAAGGCTGTTCTTGTGGAATTGGCAAAGGGATATTTGGAAGCCCATAGAGGGCTATGTTGAAAAAGGAAATATCTTCCGTTCAAAACTGGAAAGAAGCTTTCTGAGAAACTGCTCTGTGTTCTGTTAATTCATCTCACAGAGTTACATCTTTCCCTTCAATAAGCCTTTCGCTAAGGTTGTTCTTGTGGAATTGGCAAAGGGATATTTGGAAGCCCATAGAGGGCTATGGTGAAAAAGGAAATATCTGCCGTTCAAAACTGGAAAGAAGCTTTCTGAGAAACTGCTCTGTGTTCTGTTCATTCATCTCACAGAGTTACATCTTTCCCTTCAAGAAGCCTTTCGCTAAGCTGTTCTTGTGGAATTGGCAAAGGGATATTTGGAAGCCCATAGAGGGCTATGGTGAAAAAGGAAATATCTTCCGTTCAAAACTGGAAAGAAGCTTTCTGAGAAACTGCTCTGTGTTCTGTTAATTCATCTCACAGAGTTACATCTTTCCCTTCAAGAAGCCTTTCGCTAAGGCTGTTCTTGTGGAATTGGCAAAGGGGTATTTGGGAGCCCATAGAGGGCTATGGTGAAAAAGGAAATATCTTCCGTTCAAAACTGGAAAGAAGCTTTCTGAGAAACTGCTCTGTGTTCTGTTCATTCATCTCACAGAGTTACATCTTTCCCTTCAAGAAGCCTTTCGCTAAGGCTGTTCTTGTGGAATTGGCAAAGGGATATTTGGAAGCCCTTAGAGGGCTATGGTGAAAAAGGAAATATCTTAGGTTCAAAACTGGAAAGAAGCTTTCTGAGAAACTGCTCTGTGTTCTGTTAATTCATCTCACAGAGTTACATCTTTCCCTTCAAGAAGCCTTTCGCTAAGGCTGTTCTTGTGGAATTGGCAAAGGGATATTTGGAAGCCCATAGAGGGCTATGGTGAAAAAGGAAATATCTTCCGTTCAAAACTGGAAAGAAGCTTTCTGAGAAACTGCTCTGTGTTCTGTTAATTCATCTCACAGAGTTACATCTTTCCCTTCAAGAAGCCTTTCGCTAAGGCTGTTCTTGTGGAATTGGCAAAGGGATATTTGGAAGCCCATAGAGGGCTATGGTGAAAAAGGAAATACCTTCCGTTCAAAACTGGAAAGAAGCTTTCTGAGAAACTGCTCTGTGTTCTGTTAATTCATCTCACAGAGTTACATCTTTCCCTTCAAGAAGCCTTTCGCTAAGGCTGTTTTTGTGGAATTGGCAAAGGGATATTTGGAAGCCCATAGAGGGCTATGGTGAAAAAGGAAATATCTTCCGTTCAAAACTGGAAAGAAGCTTTCTGAGAAACTGCTCTGTGTTCTGTAAATTCATCTCACAGAGTTACATCTTTCCCTTCAAGAAGCCTTTCGCTAAGGCTGTTCTTGTGGAATTGGCAAAGTGATATTTGGAAGCCCATAGAGGGCTATGGTGAAAAAGGAAATATCTTCCGTTCAAAACTGGAAAGAAGCTTTCTGAGAAACCGCTCTGTGTTCTGTTAATTCATCTCACAGAGTTACGTCTTTCCCTTCAAGAAGCCTTTCGCTAAGGCTGTTCTTGTGGAATTGGCAAAGGGATATTTGGAAGCCCATAGAGGGCTATGGTGAAAAAGGAAATATCTTCCGTTCAAAACTGGAAAGAAACTTTCTGAGAAACTGCTCTGTGTTCTGTTCATTCATCTCACAGAGTTACATCTTTCCCTTCAAGAAGCCTTTCGCTAAGGCTGTTCTTGTGGAATTGGCAAAGGGATATTTGGAAGCCCATAGAGGGCTATGGTGAAAAAGGAAATATCTTCCGTTCAAAACTGGAAAGAAGCTTTCTGAGAAACTGCTCTGTGTTCTGTTAATTCATCTCACAGAGTTACATCTTTCCCTTCAAGAAGCCTTTCGCTAAGGCTGTTCTTGTGGAATTGGCAAAGGGATATTTGGAAGCCCATAGAGGGCTATGGTGAAAAAGGAAATATCTGCCGTTCAAAACTGGAAAGAATCTTTCTGAGAAACTGCTCTGTGTTCTGTTCATTCATCTCACAGAGTTACATCTTTCCCTTCAAGAAGCCTTTCGCTAAGTCTGTTCTTGTGGAATTGGCAAAGGGATATTTGGAAGCCCATAGAGGGCTATAGTGAAAAAGGAAATATCTTCCGTTCAAAACTGGAAACAAGCTTTCTGAGAAACTGCTCTGTGTTCTGTTAATTCATCTCACAGTGTTACATCTTTCCCTTCAAGAAGCCTTTCGCTAAGGCTGTTCTTGTGGAATTGGCAAAGGGATATTTGGAAGCCCATAGAGGGCTATGGTGAAAAAGGAAATATCTTCCGTTCAAAACTGGAAAGAAGCTTTCTGAGAAACTGCTCTGTGTTCTGTTAATTCATCTCACAGAGTTACATCTTTCCCTTCAAGAAGCCTTTCGCTAAGGCTGTTCTTGTGGAATTGGCAAAGGGATATTTGGAAGCCCATAGAGGGCTATGGTGAAAAAGAAAATATCTTCCGTTCAAAACTGGAAAGAAGCTTTCTGAGAAACTGCTCTGTGTTCTGTTCATTCATCTCACAGAGTTACATCTTTCCCTTCAAGAAGCCTTTCGCTAAGGCTGTTCTTGTGGAATTGGCAAAGGGATATTTGGAAGCCCATGGAGGGCTATGGTGAAAAACGAAATATCTTCCGTTCAAAACTGGAAAGAAGCTTTCTGAGAAACTGCTCTGTGTTCTGTTAATTCATCTCACAGAGTTACATCTTTCCCTTCAAGAAGCCTTTCGCTAAGGCAGTTCTTGTGGAATTGGCAAAGGGATATTTGGAAGCCCATAGAGGGCTATGGTGAAAAAGGAAATATCTTCCGTTCAAAACTGGAAAGAAGCTTTCTGAGAAACTGCTCTGTGTTCTGTTAATTCATCTCACAGAGTTACATCTTTCCCTTCAAGAAGCCTTTCGCTAAGGCTGTTCTTGTGGAATTGGCAAAGGGATATTTGGAAGCCCATAGAGGGCTACGGTGAAAAAGGAAATATCTTCCGTTCAAAACTGGAAAGAAGCTTTCTGAGAAACTGCTCTGTGTTCTGTTCATTCATCTCACAGAGTTACATCTTTCCCTTCAAGAAGCCTTTCGCTAAGGCTGTTCTTGTGGAATTGGCAAAGGGATATTTCGAAGCCCATAGAGGGCTATGGTGAAAAAGGAAATATCTTCCGTTCAAAACTGGAAAGAAGCTTTCTGAGAAACTGCTCTGTGTTCTGTTCATTCATCACACAGAGTTACATCTTTCCCTTCAAGAAGCCTTTCGCTAAGGCTGTTCTTGTGGAATTGGCAAAGGGATATTTGGAAGCCCATAGAGGGCTATGGTGAAAAAGGAAATATCTTCCGTTCAAAACTGGAAAGAAGCTTTCTGAGAAACTGCTCTGTGTTCTGTTAATTCATCTCACAGAGTTACATCTTTCCCTTCAAGAAGCCTTTCGCTAAGGCTGTTCTTGTGGAATTGGCAAAGGGATATTTGGAAGCCCATAGAGGGCTATGGTGAAAAAGGAAATATCTGCCGTTCAAAACTGGAAAGAAGCTTTCTGAGAAACTGCTCTGTGTTCTGTTAATTCATCTCACAGAGTTACATCTTTCCCTTCAAGAAGCCTTTCGCTAAGGCTGTTCTTGTGGAATTGGCAAAGGGATATTTGGAAGCCCATAGAGGGCTATGGTGAAAAAGGAAATATCTTCCGTTCAAAACTGGAAAGAAGCTTTCTGAGAAACTGCTCTGTGTTCTGTTAATTCATCTCACAGAGTTACATCTTTCCCTTCAAGAAGCCTTTCGCTAAGGCTGTTCTTGTGGAATTGGCAAAGGGGTATTTGGGAGCCCATAGAGGGCTATGGTGAAAAAGGAAATATCTTCCGTTCAAAACTGGAAAGAAGCTTTCTGAGAAACTGCTCTGTGTTCTGTTCATTCATCTCACAGAGTTACATCTTTCCCTTCAAGAAGCCTTTCGCTAAGGCTGTTCTTGTGGAATTGGCAAAGGGATATTTGGAAGCCCATAGAGGGCTATGGTGAAAAAGGAAATATCTTAGGTTCAAAACTGGAAAGAAGCTTTCTGAGAAACTGCTCTGTGTTCTGTTAATTCATCTCACAGAGTTACATCTTTCCCTTCAAGAAGCCTTTCGCTAAGGCTGTTCTTGTGGAATTGGCAAAGGGATATTTGGAAGCCCATAGAGGGCTATGGTGAAAAAGGAAATATCTTCCGTTCAAAACTGGAAAGAAGCTTTCTGAGAAACTGCTCTGTGTTCTGTTAATTCATCTCACAGAGTTACATCTTTCCCTTCAAGAAGCCTTTCGCTAAGGCTGTTCTTGAGGAATTGGCAAAGGGATATTTGGAAGCCCATAGAGGGCTATGGTGAAAAAGGAAATATCTTCCGTTCAAAACTGGAAAGAAGCTTTCTGAGAAACTGCTCTGTGTTCTGTTAATTCATCTCACAGAGTTATATTTTTCCCTTCAAGAAGCCTTTCGCTAAGGCTGTTCTTGTGGAATTGGCAAAGGGATATTTGGAAGCCCATAGAGGGCTATGGTGAAAAAGGAAATATCTTCCGTTCAAAACTGGAAAGAAGCTTTCTGAGAAACTGCTCTGTGTTCTGTTAATTCATCTCACAGAGTTACATCTTTCCCTTCAAGAAGCCTTTCGCTAAGGCTGTTCTTGTGGAATTGGCAAAGGGATATTTGGAAGCCCATAGAGGGCTATGGTGAAAAAGAAAATATCTTCCGTTCAAAACTGGAAAGAAGCTTTCTGAGAAACTGCTCTGTGTTCTGTTAATTCATCTCAGAGTTACATCTTTCCCTTCAAGAAGCCTTTCGCTAAGGCTGTTCTTGTGGAATTGGCAAAGGGATATTTGGAAGCCCATAGACGGCTATGGTGAAAAAGGAAATATCTTCCGTTCAAAACTGGAAAGAAGCTTTCTGAGAAACTGCTCTGTGTTCTGTTCATTCATCTCACAGAGTTACATCTTTCCCTTCAAGAAGCCTTTCGCTAAGGCTGTTCTTGTGGAATTGGCAAAGGGATATTTGGAAGCCCATAGAGGGCTATGGTGAAAAAGGAAATATCTTCCGTTCAAAACTGGAAAGAAGCTTTCTGAGAAACTGCTCTGTGTTCTGTTAATTCATCTCACAGAGTTACATCTTTCCCTTCAAGAAGCCTTTCGCTAAGGCTGTTCTTGTGGAATTGGCAAAGGGATATTTGGAAGCCCATAGAGGGCTACGGTGAAAAAGGAAATATCTTCCGTTCAAAACTGGAAAGAAGCTTTCTGAGAAACTGCTCTGTGTTCTGTTCATTCATCTCTAAGAGTTACATCTTTCCCTTCAAGAAGCCTTTCGCTAAGGCTGTTCTTGTGGAATTGGCAAAGGGATATTTGGAAGCCCATAGAGGGCTATGGTGAAAAAGGAAATATCTTCCGTTCAAAACTGGAAAGAAGCTTTCTGAGAAACTGCTCTGTGTTCTGTTCATTCATCTCACAGAGTTACATCTTTCCCTTCAAGAAGCCTTTCGCTAAGGCTGTTCTTGTGGAATTGGCAAAGGGATATTTGGAAGCCCATAGAGGGCTATGGTGAAAAAGGAAATATCTTCCGTTCAAAACTGGAAAGAAGCTTTCTGAGAAACTGCTCTGTGTTCTGTTAATTCATCTCACAGAGTTACATCTTTCCCTTCAAGAAGCCTTTCGCTAAGGCTGTTCTTGTGGAATTGGCAAAGGGATATTTGGAAGCCCATAGAGGGCTATGGTGAAAAAGGAAATATCTGCCGTTCAAAACTGGAAAGAAGCTTTCTGAGAAACTGCTCTGTGTTCTGTTAATTCATCTCACAGAGTTACATCTTTCCCTTCAAGAAGCCTTTCGCTAAGGCTGTTCTTGAGGAATTGGCAAAGGGATATTTGGAAGCCCATAGAGGGCTATGGTGAAAAAGGAAATATCTTCCGTTCAAAACTGGAAAGAAGCTTTCTGAGAAACTGCTCTGTGTTCTGTTAATTCATCTCACAGAGTTACATTTTTCCCTTCAAGAAGCCTTTCGCTAAGGCTGTTCTTCTGGAATTGGCAAAGGGATATTTGGAAGCCCATAGAGGGCTATGGTGAAAAAGGAAATATCTTCCGTTCAAAACTGGAAAGAAGCTTTCTGAGAAACTGCTCTGTGTTCTGTTAATTCATCTCACAGAGTTACATCTTTCCCTTCAAGAAGCCTTTCGCTAAGGCTGTTCTTGTGGAATTGGCAAACGGATATTTGGAAGCCCATAGAGGGCTATGGTGAAAAAGAAAATATCTTCCGTTCAAAACTGGAAAGAAGCTTTCTGAGAAACTGCTCTGTGTTCTGTTAATTCATCTCACTGAGTTACATCTTTCCCTTCAAGAAGCCTTTCGCTAAGACTGTTCTTGTGGAATTGGCAAAGGGATATTTGGAAGCCCATAGACGGCTATGGTGAAAAAGGAAATATCTTCCGTTCAAAACTGGAAAGAAGCTTTCTGAGAAACTACTCTGTGTTCTGTTCATTCATCTCACAGAGTTACATCTTTCCCTTCAAGAAGCCTTTCGCTAAGGCAGTTCTTGTGGAATTGGCAAAGGGATATTTGGAAGCCCATAGAGGGCTATGGTGAAAAAGGAAATATCTTCCGTTCAAAACTGGAAAGAAGCTTTCTGAGAAACTGCTCTGTGTTCTGTTCATTCATCTCACAGAGTTACATCTTTCCCTTCAAGAAGCCTTTCGCTAAGGCTGTTCTTGTGGAATTGGCAAAGGGATATTTGGAAGCCCATAGAGGGCTACGGTGAAAAAGGAAATATCTTCCGTTCAAAACTGGAAAGAAGCTTTCTGAGAAACTGCTCTGTGTTCTGTTCATTCATCTCACAGAGTTACATCTTTCCCTTCAAGAAGCCTTTCGCTAAGGCTGTTCTTGTGGAATTGGCAAAGGGATATTTGGAAGCCCATAGAGGCTATGGTGAAAAAGGAAATATCTTACGTTCAAAACTGGAAAGAAGCTTTCTGAGAAACTGCTCTGTGTTCTGTTCATTCATCTCACAGAGTTACATCTTTCCCTTCAAGAAGCCTTTCGCTAAGGCTGTTCTTGTGGAATTGGCAAAGGGATATTTGGAAGCCCATAGAGGGCTATGGTGAAAAAGGAAATATCTTACGTTCAAAACTGGAAAGAAGCTTTCTGAGAAACTGCTCTGTGTTCTGTTAATTCATCTCACAGAGTTACATCTTTCCCTTCAAGAAGCCTTTCGCTAAGGCTGTTCTTGTGGAATTGGCAAAGGGATATTTGGAAGCCCATAGAGGGCTACGGTGAAAAAGGAAATATCTTCCGTTCAAAACTGGAAAGAAGCTTTCTGAGAAACTGCTCTGTGTTCTGTTCATTCATCTCACAGAGTTACATCTTTCCCTTCAAGAAGCCTTTCGCTAAGGCTGTTCTTGTGGAATTGGCAAAGGGATATTTGGAAGCCCATAGAGGGCTATGGTGAAAAAGGAAATATCTTACGTTCAAAACTGGAAAGAAGCTTTCTGAGAAACTGCTCTGTGTTCTGTTCATTCACCTCACAGAGTTACATCTTTCCCTTCAAGAAGCCTTTCGCTAAGGCTGTTCTTGTGGAATTGGCAAAGGGATATTTGGAAGCCCATAGAGGGCTATGGTGAAAAAGGAAATATCTGCCGTTCAAAACTGGAAAGAAGCTTTCTGAGAAACTGCTCTGTGTTCTGTTCATTCATCTCACAGAGTTACATCTTTCCCTTCAAGAAGCCTTTCGCTAAGGCTGTTCTTGTGGAATTGGCAAAGGGATATTTGGAAGCCCATAGAGGGCTATGGTGAAAAAGGAAATATCTTCCGTTCAAAACTGGAAAGAAGCTTTCTGAGAAACTGCTCTGTGTTCTGTTAATTCATCTCACAGAGTTACATCTTTCCCTTCAAGAAGCCTTTCGCTAAGGCTGTTCTTGTGGAATTGGCAAAGGGGTATTTGGGAGCCCATAGAGGGCTATGGTGAAAAAGGAAATATCTTCCGTTCAAAACTGGAAAGAAGCTTTCTGAGAAACTGCTCTGTGTTCTGTTAATTCATCTCACAGAGTTACATCTTTCCCTTCAAGAAGCCTTTCGCTAAGGCTGTTCTTGTGGAATTGGCAAAGGGATATTTGGAAGCCCATAGAGGGCTATGGTGAAAAAGGAAATATCTTCCGTTCAAAACTGGAAAGAAGCTTTCTGAGAAACTGCTCTGTGTTCTGTTAATTCATCTCACAGAGTTACATCTTTCCCTTCAAGAAGCCTTTCGCTAAGGCTGTTCTTGTGGAATTGGCAAAGGGATATTTGGAAGCCCATAGAGGGCTACGGTGAAAAAGGAAATATCTTCCGTTCAAAACTGGAAAGAAGCTTTCTGAGAAACTGCTCTGTGTTCTGTTCATTCATCTCACAGAGTTACATCTTTCCCTTCAAGAAGCCTTTCGCTAAGGCTGTTCTTGTGGAATTGGCAAAGGGATATTTGGAAGCCCATAGAGGGCTATGGTGAAAAAGGAAATATCTTCCGTTCAAAACTGGAAAGAAGCTTTCTGAGAAACTGCTCTGTGTTCTGTTCATTCATCTCACAGAGTTACATCTTTCCCTTCAAGAAGCCTTTCGCTAAGGCTGTTCTTGTGGAATTGGCAAAGGGATATTTGGAAGCCCATAGAGGGCTATGGTGAAAAAGGAAATATCTTCCGTTCAAAACTGGAAAGAAGCTTTCTGAGAAACTGCTCTGTGTTCTGTTAATTCATCTCACAGAGTTACATCTTTCCCTTCAAGAAGCCTTTCGCTAAGGCTGTTCTTGTGGAATTGGCAAAGGGATATTTGGAAGCCCATAGAGGGCTATGGTGAAAAAGGAAATATCTGCCGTTCAAAACTGGAAAGAAGCTTTCTGAGAAACTGCTCTGTGTTCTGTTAATTCATCTCACAGAGTTACATCTTTCCCTTCAAGAAGCCTTTCGCTAAGGCTGTTCTTGAGGAATTGGCAAAGGGATATTTGGAAGCCCATAGAGGGCTATGGTGAAAAAGGAAATATCTTCCGTTCAAAACTGGAAAGAAGCTTTCTGAGAAACTGCTCTGTGTTCTGTTAATTCATCTCACAGAGTTACATTTTTCCCTTCAAGAAGCCTTTCGCTAAGGCTGTTCTTCTGGAATTGGCAAAGGGATATTTGGAAGCCCATAGAGGGCTATGGTGAAAAAGGAAATATCTTCCGTTCAAAACTGGAAAGAAGCTTTCTGAGAAACTGCTCTGTGTTCTGTTAATTCATCTCACAGAGTTACATCTTTCCCTTCAAGAAGCCTTTAGCTAAGGCTGTTCTTGTGGAATTGGCAAACGGATATTTGGAAGCCCATAGAGGGCTATGGTGAAAAAGAAAATATCTTCCGTTCAAAACTGGAAAGAAGCTTTCTGAGAAACTGCTCTGTGTTCTGTTAATTCATCTCACTGAGTTACATCTTTCCCTTCAAGAAGCCTTTCGCTAAGACTGTTCTTGTGGAATTGGCAAAGGGATATTTGGAAGCCCATAGACGGCTATGGTGAAAAAGGAAATATCTTCCGTTCAAAACTGGAAAGAAGCTTTCTGAGAAACTGCTCTGTGTTCTGTTCATTCATCTCACAGAGTTACATCTTTCCCTTCAAGAAGCCTTTCGCTAAGGCAGTTCTTGTGGAATTGGCAAAGGGATATTTGGAAGCCCATAGAGGGCTATGGTGAAAAAGGAAATATCTTCCGTTCAAAACTGGAAAGAAGCTTTCTGAGAAACTGCTCTGTGTTCTGTTAATTCATCTCACAGAGTTACATCTTTCCCTTCAAGAAGCCTTTCGCTAAGGCTGTTCTTGTGGAATTGGCAAAGGGATATTTGGAAGCCCATAGAGGGCTACGGTGAAAAAGGAAATATCTTCCGTTCAAAACTGGAAAGAAGCTTTCTGAGAAACTGCTCTGTGTTCTGTTCATTCATCTCACAGAGTTACATCTTTCCCTTCAAGAAGCCTTTCGCTAAGGCTGTTCTTGTGGAATTGGCAAAGGGATATTTGGAAGCCCATAGAGGGCTATGGTGAAAAAGGAAATATCTTACGTTCAAAACTGGAAAGAAGCTTTCTGAGAAACTGCTCTGTGTTCTGTTCATTCATCTCACAGAGTTACATCTTTCCCTTCAAGAAGCCTTTCGCTAAGGCTGTTCTTGTGGAATTGGCAAAGGGATATTTGGAAGCCCATAGAGGGCTATGGTGAAAAAGGAAATATCTTCCGTTCAAAACTGGAAAGAAGCTTTCTGAGAAACTGCTCTGTGTTCTGTTAATTCATCTCACAGAGTTACATCTTTCCCTTCAAGAAGCCTTTCGCTAAGGCTGTTCTTGTGGAATTGGCAAAGGGATATTTGGAAGCCCATAGAGGGCTACGGTGAAAAAGGAAATATCTTCCGTTCAAAACTGGAAAGAAGCTTTCTGAGAAACTGCTCTGTGTTCTGTTCATTCATCTCACAGAGTTACATCTTTCCCTTCAAGAAGCCTTTCGCTAAGGCTGTTCTTGTGGAATTGGCAAAGGGATATTTGGAAGCCCAGAGAGGGCTATGGTGAAAAAGGAAATATCTTACGTTCAAAACTGGAAAGAAGCTTTCTGAGAAACTGCTCTGTGTTCTGTTCATTCATCTCACAGAGTTACATCTTTCCCTTCAAGAAGCCTTTCGCTAAGGCTGTTCTTGTGGAATTGGCAAAGGGATATTTGGAAGCCCATAGAGGGCTATGGTGAAAAAGGAAATATCTGCCGTTCAAAACTGGAAAGAAGCTTTCTGAGAAACTGCTCTGTGTTCTGTTAATTCATCTCACAGAGTTACATCTTTCCCTTCAAGAAGCCTTTCGCTAAGGCTGTTCTTGTGGAATTGGCAAAGGGATATTTGGAAGCCCATAGAGGGCTATGCTGAAAAAGGAAATATCTTCCGTTCAAAACTGGAAAGAAGCTTTCTGAGAAACTGCTCTGTGTTCTGTTAATTCATCTCACAGAGTTACATCTTTCCCTTCAAGAAGCCTTTCGCTAAGGCTGTTCTTGTGGAATTGGCAAAGGGGTATTTGGGAGCCCATAGAGGGCTATGGTGAAAAAGGAAATATCTTCCGTTCAAAACTGGAAAGAAGCTTTCTGAGAAACTGCTCTGTGTTCTGTTAATTCATCTCACAGAGTTACATCTTTCCCTTCAAGAAGCCTTTCGCTAAGGCTGTTCTTGTGGAATTGGCAAAGGGATATTTGGAAGCCCATAGAGGGCTATGGTGAAAAAGGAAATATCTTCCGTTCAAAACTGGAAAGAAGCTTTCTGAGAAACTGCTCTGTGTTCTGTTAATTCATCTCACAGAGTTACATCTTTCCCTTCAAGAAGCCTTTCGCTAAGGCTGTTCTTGTGGAATTGGCAAAGGGATATTTGGAAGCCCATAGAGGGCTATGGTGAAAAAGGAAATATCTGCCGTTCAAAACTGGAAAGAAGCTTTCTGAGAAACTGCTCTGTGTTCTGTTCATTCATCTCACAGAGTTACATCTTTCCCTTCAAGAAGCCTTTCGCTAAGGCTGTTCTTGTGGAATTGGCAAAGGGATATTTGGAAGCCCATAGAGGGCTATGGTGAAAAAGGAAATATCTTCCGTTCAAAACTGGAAAGAAGCTTTCTGAGAAACTGCTCTGTGTTCTGTTAATTCATCTCACAGAGTTACATCTTTCCCTTCAAGAAGCCTTTCGCTAAGGCTGTTCTTGTGGAATTGGCAAAGGGGTATTTGGGAGCCCATAGAGGGCTATGGTGAAAAAGGAAATATCTTCCGTTCAAAACTGGAAAGAAGCTTTCTGAGAAACTGCTCTGTGTTCTGTTAATTCATCTCACAGAGTTACATCTTTCCCTTCAAGAAGCCTTTCGCTAAGGCTGTTCTTGTGGAATTGGCAAAGGGATATTTGGAAGCCCATAGAGGGCTATGGTGAAAAAGGAAATATCTTCCGTTCAAAACTCGAAAGAAGCTTTCTGAGAAACTGCTCTGTGTTCTGTTAATTCATCTCACAGAGTTACATCTTTCCCTTCAAGAAGCCTTTCGCTAAGGCTGTTCTTGTAGAATTGGCAAAGGGATATTTGGAATCCCATAGAGGGCTATGGTGAAAAAGAAAATATCTTCCGTTCAAAACTGGAAAGAAGCTTTCTGAGAAACTGCTCTGTGTTCTGTTAATTCATCTCACAGAGTTACATCTTTCCCTTCAAGAAGCCTTTCGCTAAGGCTGTTCTTGTGGAATTGGCAAAGGGATATTTGGAAGCCCATAGAGGGCTATGGTGAAAAAGGAAATATCTTCCGTTCAAAACTGGAAAGAAGCTTTCTGAGAAACTGCTCTGTGTTCTGTTCATTCATCTCACAGAGTTACATCTTTCCCTTCAAGAAGCCTTTCGCTAAGGCTGTTCTTGAGGAATTGGCAAAGGGATATTTGGAAGCCCATAGAGGGCTATGGTGAAAAAGGAAATATCTTCCGTTCAAAACTGGAAACAAGCTTTCTGAGAAACTGCTCTGTGTTCTGTTAATTCATCTCACAGTGTTACATCTTTCCCTTCAAGAAGCCTTTCGCTAAGGCTGTTCTTGTGGAATTGGCAAAGGGATATTTGGAAGCCCATAGAGGGCTATGGTGAAAAAGGAAATATCTGCCGTTCAAAACTGGAAAGAAGCTTTCTGAGAAACTGCTCTGTGTTCTGTTCATTCATCTCACAGAGTTACATCTTTCCCTTCAAGAAGCCTTTCGCTAAGGCTGTTCTTGTGGAATTGGCAAAGGGATATTTGGAAGCCCATAGAGGGCTATGGTGAAAAAGAAAATATCTTCCGTTCAAAACTGGAAAGAAGCTTTCTGAGAAACTGCTCTGTGTTCTGTTCATTCATCTCACAGAGTTACATCTTTCCCTTCAAGAAGCCTTTCGCTAAGGCTGTTCTTGTGGAATTGGCAAAGGGATATTTGGAAGCCCATGGAGGGCTATGGTGAAAAAGGAAATATCTTCCGTTCAAAACTGGAAAGAAGCTTTCTGAGAAACTGCTCTGTGTTCTGTTAATTCATCTCACAGAGTTACATCTTTCCCTTCAAGAAGCCTTTCGCTAAGGCTGTTCTTGTGGAATTGGCAAAGGGATATTTGGAAGCCCATAGAGGGCTATGGTGAAAAAGGAAATATCTTCCGTTCAAAACTGGAAAGAATCTTTCTGAGAAACTGCTCTGTGTTCTGTTCATTCATCTGACAGAGTTACATCTTTCCCTTCAAGAAGCCTTTCGCTAAGGCTGTTCTTGTGGAATTCGCAAAGGGATATTTGGAAGCCCATAGAGGGCTATGGTGAAAAAGGAAATATCTTCCGTTCAAAACTGGAAAGAAGCTTTCTGAGAAACTGCTCTGTGTTCTCTTAATTCATCTCACAGAGTTACATCTTTCCCTTCAAGAAGCCTTTCGCTAAGGCTGTTCTTGTGGAATTGGCAAAGGGATATTTGGAAGCCCCTAGAGGGCTATGGTGAAAAAGGAAATATCTTCCGTTCAAAACTGGAAAGAAGCTTTCTGAGAAACTGCTCTGTGTTCTGTTCATTCATCTCACAGAGTTACATCTTTCCCTTCAAGAAGCCTTTCGCTAAGGCTGTTCTTGAGGAATTGGCAAAGGGATATTTGGAAGCCCATAGAGGGCTATGGTGAAAAAGGAAATATCTTCCGTTCAAAACTGGAAAGAAGCTTTCTGAGAAACTGCTCTGTGTTCTGTTAATTCATCTCACAGAGTTACATCTTTCCCTTCAAGAAGCCTTTCGCTAAGGCTGTTCTTGTGGAATTGGCAAAGGGATATTTGGAAGCCCATAGAGGGCTATGGTGAAAAAGGAAATATCTTCCGTTCAAAACTGGAAAGAAGCTTTCTGAGAAACTGCTCTGTGTTCTGTTCATTCATCTCACAGAGTTACATCTTTCCCTTCAAGAAGCCTTTCGCTAAGGCTGTTCTTGTGGAATTGGCAAAGGGATATTTGGAAGCCCATAGAGGGCTATGGTGAAAAAGGAAATATCTTCCGTTCAAAACTGGAAAGAAGCTTTCTGAGAAACTGCTCTGTGTTCTGTTAATTCATCTCACAGAGTTACATCTTTCCCTTCAAGAAGCCTTTCGCTAAGGCTGTTCTTGAGGAATTGGCAAAGGGATATTTGGAAGCCCATAGAGGGCTACGGTGAAAAAGGAAATATCTTCCGTTCAAAACTGGAAAGAAGCTTTCTGAGAATCTGCTCTGTGTTCTGTTAATTCATCTCACAGAGTTACATCTTTCCCTTCAAGAAGCCTTTCGCTAAGGCTGTTCTTGTGGAATTGGCAAAGGGATATTTGGAAGCCCATAGAGGGCTATGGTGAAAAAGGAAATACCTTCCGTTCAAAACTGGAAAGAAGCTTTCTGAGAAACTGCTCTGTGTTCTGTTAATTCATCTCACAGAGTTACATCTTTCCCTTCAAGAAGCCTTTCGCTAAGGCTGTTCTTGTGGATTTGGCAAAGGGATATTTGGAAGCCCATAGAGGGCTATGGTGAAAAAGGAAATATCTTCCGTTCAAAACTGGAAAGAAGCTTTCTGAGAAACTGCTCTGTGTTCTGTTAATTCATCTCACAGAGTTACATCTTTCCCTTCAAGAAGCCTTTCGCTAAGGCTGTTCTTGTGGAATTGGCAAAGGGGTATTTGGGAGCCCATAGAGGGCTATGGTGAAAAAGGAAATATCTTCCGTTCAAAACTGGAAAGAAGCTTTCTGAGAAACTGCTCTGTGTTCTGTTAATTCATCTCACAGAGTTACATCTTTCCCTTCAAGAAGCCTTTCGCTAAGGCTGTTCTTGTGGAATTGGCAAAGGGATATTTGGAAGCCCATAGAGGGCTATGGTGAAAAAGGAAATATCTTCCGTTCAAAACTCGAAAGAAGCTTTCTGAGAAACTGCTCTGTGTTCTGTTAATTCATCTCACAGAGTTACATCTTTCCCTTCAAGAAGCCTTTCGCTAAGGCTGTTCTTGTAGAATTGGCAAAGGGATATTTGGAATCCCATAGAGGGCTATGGTGAAAAAGAAAATATCTTCCGTTCAAAACTGGAAAGAAGCTTTCTGAGAAACTGCTCTGTGTTCTGTTAATTCATCTCACAGAGTTACATCTTTCCCTTCAAGAAGCCTTTCGCTAAGGCTGTTCTTGTGGAATTGGCAAAGGGATATTTGGAAGCCCATAGAGGGCTATGGTGAAAAAGGAAATATCTTCCGTTCAAAACTGGAAAGAAGCTTTCTGAGAAACTGCTCTGTGTTCTGTTCATTCATCTCACAGAGTTACATCTTTCCCTTCAAGAAGCCTTTCGCTAAGGCTGTTCTTGAGGAATTGGCAAAGGGATATTTGGAAGCCCATAGAGGGCTATGGTGAAAAAGGAAATATCTTCCGTTCAAAACTGGAAAGAAGCTTTCTGAGAAACTGCTCTGTGTTCTGTTAATTCATCTCACAGTGTTACATCTTTCCCTTCAAGAAGCCTTTCGCTAAGGCTGTTCTTGTGGAATTGGCAAAGGGATATTTGGAAGCCCATAGAGGGCTATGGTGAAAAAGGAAATATCTGCCGTTCAAAACTGGAAAGAAGCTTTCTGAGAAACTGCTCTGTGTTCTGTTCATTCATCTCACAGAGTTACATCTTTCCCTTCAAGAAGCCTTTCGCTAAGGCTGTTCTTGTGGAATTGGCAAAGGGATATTTGGAAGCCCATAGAGGGCTATGGTGAAAAAGAAAATATCTTCCGTTCAAAACTGGAAAGAAGCTTTCTGAGAAACTGCTCTGTGTTCTGTTCATTCATCTCACAGAGTTACATCTTTCCCTTCAAGAAGCCTTTCGCTAAGGCTGTTCTTGTGGAATTGGCAAAGGGATATTTGGAAGCCCATGGAGGGCTATGGTGAAAAAGGAAATATCTTCCGTTCAAAACTGGAAAGAAGCTTTCTGAGAAACTGCT